>NW_006800382.1:10456-97757 GCF_000485575.1 Poecilia formosa | reverse complement strand
AAAAAAAAAAAAAAAAAAATCTTAAACAAATGACAACCAGTTGATTTTTAGTTTCATGTTTTATTGTTCTATGCGTCATCTGCTCAAAATAACTCATTTATTTTCACTTATGTGTGCTTGAGCTATTTAGTACTTTTTTTTGTTTTGTTTTTGTATTTTTTGGTTTCCATGTATGAAGTGATTCAAAGGTCACATAAAACTTCAAATGCCTTGTTACGACAGAGCACATAAATATGAGATTGCATTTCAAGAGTGTCTGGAAAAGACCAAAAAAGAAAAAAGAAAAAGGACACAGTGGTCTTAAAGATTGTAGCATCTTCTTTGTTCTTTCCAAAGTTTAAAGGTTGCATGGTTTGATGGGTTGTGAGTGGCTCTCGGTCAGTTGCCCCTTTGCCAGGTTTGTACCCCCGTTCCGTACCAATGCATTTCTATCTTCTCCGTTTCTATTTCCATTTGAGCAAACCATTTCTTACCAGTGTATTCTGCCATGGCATTTCTTTTATGTTTTACATTTTTTGTAGTGAAGTATTTTCATTAATTATGTAAATGAATGTTTATCCAATCAAAAAAAAAAAAACACACTATAATTTTATCTAATTATGTATTGTCTACAAAAGTATTACACTGTATTTCCATACATAAAAAAGAAAAGAAATATTTTGGACAGTTGATTCCTAAAATGACTGCTTTAAAGTTTAAGCAAAATTAACTCTAAAGTGCCTGGAGCTGGTCGTCATTAGTTACCAGAGTCACTGCACCACGTTTCCGTATGGTGGCCAATTCATAGATTACAGAAACTAACAGAGACAACACACCTGAACGGACGCACGGTCGTTGTAACAACCGTACAACGACCAAGTTAAAATGTTCTACCTGAAAGATTCGGGTTAACTGCAGAGGTACTAAATGGCAAAGGGTCAAATTGACCAGCAACTGTCACGAGTCACTGTGATGCCAGATTACAAATTTGCCATGGGTGAGACTTGAGCTAACGTGGCTGCCGTTTAGGTAGAATGCCTCTTCTTACAAAGTTACAAACACATATTTGCATCCCTATAGATTTTACTCCTTTTATTTGCTTTTTTTTTTTTTTTTTTTACACCAATTAATTTCAGATTCATGCAACACGTTTAAAAAAATTAAAGATTCTGACATTTGATAAAATGCTGTTCTCAAAGTATCCAGTCCGGATGGGACCCATGATAGCTAAAGTCCAATACGTGGTCCCTTTTTTCTTTATTTTTTTTTTCTTTTCAAGATACTAAGGAAGTTTCGCTAGCTTCGTCAGTTGAAAGTGAGTGAGACAATTAGGAAAACAAAAACACGGACAAAACAGTCCAAAAGATTGTAGCATCCTCTTTGTTCCGTCTCCCGGTTTGAAGGTTGCCTGGTCTGATCCATCACGAGTCGCTGCGACGCCAGAAACAAGGACAAAAAGATGGATGATGGGGGCCCACGTTGACTAAACACACATTAGCAGCCAATATTCTATTTCCAAGTTCTAGTAATAATTTGATAAACAAGAAATTGCCTTTTGCTGAAGAGCCTGAAAACCCCTAGCTTTTGCTTTAGCGTGCTATCTCTACCTCTTTCATATTGCCTGCTCCGAACTCAGAAGCATGAAATCTTAATGCTACAAGTAGCAAGGCTAAATGTATAATTCCTCGTTTCCATGGATCCCAAACTGTGTGTTTATGTCTCTGGGCCTGCGAGCACAGCCACTGCAAAAAAAAAAGGGGAGCACAAAATAGACACTTCAGAATAAAGGGGAGCTAAAAATTACGATTCCGTTAAACACCCTCGCTGCAGTTGTTACAACAGGCGACAGCAGTTTCCAGTTATTGCTACATTAGTTCGTGACAGACAGTGTCCGAGTCGAGGGTGATAATTCCTCTGTCGACTTTCACAGCGGCAGTTGTTGATGTAAAAGTTTGGAGGAAGAAGTGATTTGTAATTTATAAAAAGGTTTGAAGAAAGTGCAAGGGGGAGGGGGGGAGCAGATTCCAAGATGGATTCCAAAAATAACACTGTTAAAAAGAGGCTCGAAACGGGCAGAGATGAAGACGAAGGGGAGTGCTCAAAACAGTAATTATCCGGGGATGACGATTTGTCCTGACATTTTCCATTGCAGCCCTCGAACCATCTGTTTAAGGTTCCCTAATGTGGCGGTAGAGCAGCGCGGCGCAGATGGTGAGACAAGAGCGGCGCCCTTCTAACCTTTCGAGCTAATCAGCTGATAAGCAAACCTACAGCTCCACCTCTCTCAGAGGAGGAAGGCTTGGTTTGATCCCAGGTTGCCAAGGTAAGGGCACATTCACCTGACCTCTTGCAAGGCTCAGGAACCAGATCCACCGAACAAAGTGGCCGTCTGGCAGCTTCGCGGCCGCACCTGGTAGCTGTTACTCCACGGCGTTTCTCCATTTTTCTTCCATCTCTCAAACTGATTGAATAAAAAAAAATAATAAAAAAAGTGGGTGGGGGGGAATATACAGTCTTGTTCCCATGGTAATGTGATTTACAGGAATGAAGACGCAATCAGGTTTGCTTTCAACAGTGTAAATGATTTCCTTTCCATCAGTCATATCTTTCGTCTTGTAGTATATGGAGACCTCTGGGCTCAGTGACGACTGGTGTTAAGATTTTATGGTTCAGGAGAGTAAAACGAGCTATTGCTTGACCAACTGAAAAGTCTGTCATGCATTCTTCTATTAATCTTTTTTTTTTTATAAAAAAAAAATGTGCTGTAATGTTATAACACTAGGAGGACACTGTATGTTAACTTTTAGAGCCACTTTCCTTTTTCTCTAAAAAACTTTTTTTTTCCCCCCAACTCAACTGTCTTTGGGGAACGAGACGGACGAGAAGGCAGATTTTCAAACTGAAATCCAAGTAGAGTTTAATTCAAACACCTTCACAGCTCACCTTTCTACCTGTCATACCTGCAAGCCTTTGATGCTTCTCGAAACATCCGACATTCCAGCTGATTTTATTACTGACAAACCCTCACTTTCTCCTTCATTTTTGTTCTTTTTATACATAAGATTGTACAAAGTAGTCCTCTAATGTTTTCATAGTGTCTTTTTATATGAAAATAAATTTTCAAACTGATTACGGGTGTTTCGCATGTGCTGCTTCAAGGACATCTGGTGAGGTATACTCTCTCTCTCTCTCTCTCTCTCTCGATTTCAAATGTGTTCGCAATACCCATGTTTTCGTAATATCACTCAGGGAGTCTGGCATGACAAACGCTGTTACCCAGAGGCACTGAAGCTTAACCGTAACCAATCAGAGCACCCGCTGGTCTGTCTAAAAATGTTAGAGTAACAGCTCTGTGGGTTTGAAGTTCTGTTGCTGTGAAATAACCAAACGGGGGCGAATGTCAAGTCCGACTGGATATTGTGTGAAAAACGTATAAACACTGAGCAGTGTTTGTGCTCAGTGTTTGTGCTAATGCCTAATATCGTAAGGTGGACTCTCCTGAATTTTTATTACTTTTTTTTTGAATTTTTTTTTTTATTTAAGCAGGAGAAAATAGGCGGGTCCCGTCTTAGACCGGCTTTATTCATCCACCGAGCGGACAAGAGAGGACCCAACACTGCACATTCCTCAGACTCCTCTATATTAACCCTCAAAGGGACTTGTGGGTAATTAAGTGTGGATGAGTCTGCCTGTGGACCGGCTATCAGTCACCCTGGAGAAAGGCCACCAAGCGGAGCCTTCTCAGAGGAGTAAGAGGGGATGAAGGTGGGATCAGCAGAGATGGAAAACGGAGAACGTAGCCCCGAGGATAAAACGCTGAAAGACAAAGTAAAAACACAAAGGGCGTTTTATAATTACCCCTGGCAGAGTGATTTTCAGTGATAAAAGTGCATTCGAGTTTGTTTCCCCACCCCCACCCACTGGTTTCGGAGTAATTAAGTTGAAGTACTTGTGGAACTTGAAGAATGATCATGCTGACAAACGGTACATAAAAACATAAAGCAAAGTGAAAAAGGGACAGCTGAGGGGGGAGATGTTACCGATTTCAACCCATTTGAGGGTACGTCCTCCACAAATGTCCTGTCAAGGATTTCTTTTGGGTTTACATTTTACAAGATGAACTCGACCCATTATTGCATCTGACTGACCCTGCTGGGAGGCTGCATGTGCAAAGTGCTTTAGTGCCCCAATGAGCAATTCTGGAAAGTTTATTATAGCTGAGGCAAGCAAAAAAAAAAAAAAAAAATGCAGAGTTCTGGTTTGGCTGGTGATGCAGCAAGACGCATTGGGCTTTTATCTGAGTTGAAACCTGCAATCCAGTCTTTCTATGCGTTTCTGCTGCAGTCTGTGTAAAACTGTTAGTGACACATTGTAAAAAAAAATACACTCTGCTCAACTTAAAAAGCATTCAAATTGTTCTGTACATCATTTCGGCTTTGATACCACCGTTTCATCGGTTTGTTTATATATTTTTTATGTTTAAGGACCAACTATCTATGAATGAATTTTAAGTTCCCCTAGTGGACAAACAATTACAAGCTACAAATTAGAAAGTAGGTCAAGACATCAAGTTCAACTGAAGACTCAAGCATCCTGCATAATGGGGTAAGTAAAAGCTCATAATGGCTCCGTATCATTGTTGGATCACTGAGTAGCAGTTGTGTGCTGCATATACTGTAGCAGTGGCAGACATTTTCAGCATAATATGAGGACTGTGTTGCTCACGCAGCTGATTTAATTTGACGCTGACAAAAAAGTAACGGTCTGGACTTCATGATCACATTGATGAATGTTGCCAAATGTAAAGAAATTCAATGCAGGAGTTTAATTTTACCAGGCAGCAAATCTTCTAAACACAAGACAGAGATGGCAAGAATAAAAGCTTTTAGGCAACAAACATTTCAGGTGGATTTTGACACAAAGCAAAAGATGAAGTCGTGGGCAGCCAGCCCGCAACTTCATCTTTGGTGAAGAATCTATGGATTCTGTTGATGCTATAAGAGTGCATAGCATTATTGATTATCACTGATTATTGGGAAAACCCCCTGTAGAAAATGAAAATGCGTCATGTACTGATTCAGCTTTTTTACCGAGAGAACTCGGAGATCAGACATAGTTTTAAAAGCTCTATTTTGTTAGAAATAAGTTAGTTTGGGATGCTATGATGTCTGGGAAAGGAGGAAAATGGCTAATAAATAAAACTTAATAGGTGGCAATAATTTTTGTAAGTATATACTGTTAACCTATCTTGCGTTTTTTTTTTTTTTTTTTTTTGTAGGTGAACGTTACTCTGAGGGGAAAACAGTTTGAACCAGCACAGGGCTGAGGTGTTCGCCGTGATCCAGACGGTGAAGGTTCCAGTTGGTCAGTTGGACAGGAGAGAGCCAGAGGGCTTAAGGTTGATGGAGTTGTGTTTGACAACCCTGGAAACAGATAAGGATCCAGGAGGACCTTATAGAAGGTAAGAGATGGGCTCAAAGAAGGAAGGGAGGAAGGAAAAAAAGGAAGGAGTCTGTTCAGTAGGAGCCCAAAGGACAAAAACATGAATAAAAAAAAAACACTTAGAAAAGATCTAATGACTGGCTTAACTGGTGGGTGACCATCAGGCACTGAATGATTCAGAGTTCCAAAAATATTAATAAGCAGATGAGATGATGACAGTCAGGGGTGACTGCAGCACGCAGTCTGGGGTCATGACCCCCAGTTACTCGCCCATCAGATTCTGGAGTAGGGACACAAGAACACGTAGCACAAACTCCACCCAAACCCACAAGGTCAGAAACAGGCGAGTCAGACTTGAAATCTAACTTTTTCCATTACCATCTCAATCTGTAGATCTAAATCCTTTAAACCAAGACTATGTGATGTCCTGTTGTCTAAAAGGGGCATACAGAGTGTAAACAGCAGATAAGGTAATCATTTCTGCACTGGTCATTTCTTTATAAAAAAAAATAGAAATAAATCTGTTTGCTTTAACTGAATAAATATACGGCAAAAAAGTAACATATTTAGTGTGGCATGAAACTATTATAAGATACATTTCTTTTAAGGGTTTTTCCACACCTTTTCCAGAAATATTACTAAATACAGAGGGGGCTATGTGTACCTATAGCACAAGATTTCTGACCGCTCCGTAGGGAGATTGGGAATGGCCAAGCTCTCAAGCTTTTGCCGTTAACATAATGCGCCACCGCCATGTCCAGAGAGACAGAGATCCTTAAAGTTAATTAGGCCCGTATAACTGAGTTTTGATAACTTGATGCTGTCCCAATTGCAATTCCCCAGACAAGCCCTAGTGACTCCAGTGTGATGTTGGCCGCTCAAGAAGTTCTGCGAGTTCTTTTTTGGCTCATCAAACATCTAAAGTACCCATGCAGTCTGGATCATTTGCAGAGACTTCATAAAGCTGCCAGGGAACCATTTGAGTTGTTAATTCAGCAGACAACCATGGCGTGGGTGTTATGATTTTGACACTTTCTTTATTAACCCAACTTAACCCTTGGAGGTTTGGAACAACCAGCCAGCTAGAGCTACAAAAAAATAAAAATTAAACAATTCGCCAAAGATTCTTCTTGTTTCAAATGCCTACCAGAATTAAGGATAATTGTAAAAGTTGTAGAAAAACTTAAGCACCCACAATGCAGAATATCACAAATCAGAGGCAATGAAGTCCAGGCACATGCAAGTCACAAAACTCACCTTCAGATAGTTAGGTTTCAATTTTGCTTCTAAAAAGTAGTGTGATGTGGTATTAGCAATGGCACACAGTAGGGAGTTTATGTATACTTAGGAGTTTTGCAATCTCTTATACTGACGGGTAGACTGACCCTGCTCAAGAAAATAAACCTTTTGACTTTTTAAACACTTTTGTCTTCTCACAACCTCATTTTAGAGTTTTCTGTGATAAATTACAAACACAAATTGGTTCACAATTGTCGTTAACAAATGTCTTTTTAAAAAGTAGTGTGGAATTCCTTCTGTCTCCATCCCTAAGTCGATACTTTGTAAATGTATTTTTAGGCATGTTAAAACAGTGGGGCTGGTACTAAGATTAGTTTTGGAAAACAGTATTGAGGTGTCAAATTAAAAACAACAACAACAACAAAGGATTAAAGAGGTAGCCAAAATAATATTTCATACACTGGTTTAAAATATTATTAATCCCCCATCTTGTTTTCTGATGTTCAACCAACTAGTTTATTTTCGCCAGTACTGCTATACATCATATTGCTGAATGCTTTGCCAGGAGTTCCAGCTTCGGGCCCGGCTTTATCAGCTCTGACGGTGCTGCCAGCGTTCTCCTCTGAGGCAGCATTTCACCAGCGGCTGTTAAACGCCCGTACTTTCTCCCATCCAAATCCTGGCCCAGCTAATTCAACGAGTGCTTCCGTCTCCAATCGTACAGACCGAGATGAAGCGTATGTGGTCTTTTGACCATGTGAGGATGATTTGTTCAGAGGTGAGGTAAAGGACTCATTGAAGGTCCTCTTGGCCCCGTCAGGCCCCATCCACAAAGCACTCTGCACATATCTTGGCAACCTACATTTAACGGGAACGGATTGCGTTGTCAAGCTTCCAAGGACTTCTTGAAACCACCGCATTAAAATGAAGTGGTGGACCTGGGTTCGCGCGATCCTCGGTTACATGTTGAAGCTCTGGAAATCAATTGCCTGGGGGGGAAAAAAATGCTAGTTGTTTAACATCGGTGTAGAACTTCTATCTGTCACGCTGAAAGGCACGGAAACCAGGAAAAGAACGTTGGAGGCTGTCCAGTAGGAGGCTGTAATTCATGATGCCGTTTCTTGGAGGACAGTGTTTAGAAACCCTGCTGACAGAATCAACAAGGCAGGAGGCCATGATGTGTCCACACACACACACACATACGCACCCCCACACACACACACACGCACACACACACACACACCCTTCTGGTGACAGGGGTAATGAGACAGCCAGGCTGTCCTCTCAAAGTCCAGCTGTCCAAATTGCAGTCGGTCATGATGTGTCCAAATGAGGCTGGCCAACACCATTTCTTTACATCAGCATTGTGTTCTCTGGTGCTGCATTGCTATCCAGGGCATTGCTTCTCTCTCAAAATGATTTAAGGTCAAAAAGACACTAATTTGAGCAAAATCATTCACATTTTTTACTCCGACATATTGACTTGGTGGTGCTGAGAAAACTCAAGTCATCCTTGCACTATTCTTCCTTTTGAACCGTGAGACGAGTGCGGATGGAGAGTAATATCTATGCGGAATGGACTACAATTTTGATGCACCGATTTTGCGAGGGCAAATGGGTAATTTGAACAAACTTGCAACACATTTTGATGATGCGAATGTTTAGATTTACTTTAAAGCGATGCAGAGGATTTTTAATGCACACCTATGGATTGTGTAGTACAATTGGAAGGAAGTGAAGCAAATATCCTGTTTATAAAAATAAATCTGAATCTCTCTCTGTTTTTCTCCTCTCTCTGTTTGGCAGGACAGAGGCTTGCACATGTCGGACCTCATGAGGTCGATGTTAAAGAGAGCAGCTAACCCGACTCGCAGGTTTTTGGACTGCGAGGGGAAGCTGGAGCACCCGGTGCAGATTCCAGGCATACCGAGCGAGAACATGCAAAATGAACCCAGATTGGGATTTTAGCTCAGAAAACCCCATGCTGCAAGAATATATGTATGCTGAATATAAAACAGACACAGTACTTTAATTTGCTTTTGAGATAATTGCTTATCATAGCACACCCTATCTCTTCGAGTGCAATTAGGTCACCGTTTGGGAACGGGGAAAAAAATTGACATTTAGCACTTGTCTTAGAGAATCAAGCTATTTCTTTCTGCAGTTTTAGTAGAGATACACTAACTGGGGCAACCTTAATCTCACTTTTTTTTAAATTAGGCAAAACACTCCTGTAGAGAATTATTTTTCATCCGGCTGCATATTTTGAGTTAATCATCCTTTGGAAGGACTTTAAAAAGTACATGTAAAATTATTCTCTAAAGTTTTTTTTTGTTTTGTTTTTTTTTCCAACATAGCATAAATTAACAAATGTCACCTCAAGGCATTTTTCAACACAAACTGTACAAACAATTCAGTATATTCAGTTCGACTTATTCATTCAGATGCATTCGGCTTCGATTGCACAGGTTAATCGAGTCCTGGCTGGCTGTGTGTGTCCACTGCACTGTGTGTGCAGTGGAGTTTATTTTATGTCCTGCGTCGCAGCGAACCCAGCCGATTACATCCGAGTGACTGACTTTGCGGCGAACTGTCCTTAATGAGGCTGTGGTGACGGCGAGCAGATGTGCAAACTCATATTTGTTCCAATTTCACTGATGCAAAAGTCCATCGAGTTCTTTAGCGAGAGCAGCCAAATGCGCTTTTGACGATTTTCAAGAAGATGCATCTAAAATAACATGATGCATCGCTTATAGTTGTGTTAAAGGCCTGAAAATCCTCTGATCACCGCACGTTCTGGCATGAACGGCTTCCATTTATAAACGCAGCACTAATGTGGCGACAGTGTGTGTTTAATTTCATGCAAAATCATGCATGTCTGTTACAGGAGCGAAGCTCTCTCTCTCCCCCTCACTCCCCAAATGTGTACATAATCGTGCACAGGGATGTCTTACTAATCCACATCCCAATCTATATTAAAACAGATGCACACATCAACATGAAAACATCATTAGCATACAGACAAAGTGGGATCGGTTGCCTCCGTCTATCTTCAGATTCCTTTTCATCACTCTGTTCACCTACGTGGGGCTGGATGCCTTGAAGAGTGGTGCGAGATGAGAAGCGGAACGCGTTCAGATCCTCGTCTTATCTCCGAGGGTGAGGAATCATTTGATCTTTCACAAAGACCCCCGCCACGCTGCGCTCCAGCTAACCTACACGGCGCACACAGGAACTCCCGGATTTCGCCATCAGAAACATCATTTCTTACACCAAACAGAAGAGTCACGGCTGTTGTGCAATGAGCACTTTGCAGAGTAATGCGTGCAAGGAGCAAAGGTTTTTTATTTATTTATTTTATTTTACTTGTGTTCATGGAAGTCGCCTTGAGGTACAGTTCCATGTGTTGCACAAGTCAAATTCCAGCTTTTGAGTTTGACTTGTCCCACGTTTGTAATTTGCGCAATTCAATTTCTAGACTCAACTGGTGCTAAAAAGATTCATTATTCATTAAAACAAACATGTGAAAGTTAAAAGACAGAGTTTTAATTTCCATCACCATATCTCATGCCAAAGCCTTTCTGTCGGCTAAGCAGAAACAATTGACATGTCTTTATCTGTCAGTTCGGATTATTCTCTCACCACTGAGCAACAGAGATGGATCTCAGCAATTTATTTAACAAAGGCCCTTCTATTCCATGAGCAGTGCAACTGCTGTGATGATTATCATTCTTTAAAAATTATAATTTTTGTTTTCTTTTGTTCTTTTAAAAGGGCGTTGTTTTGGAGGAAAGGGGACCCCGAGCGGTGAAATAAAATTATTTACTTTTCCAATCAGCCAGCTTCTGCAGCTTAATAAGATCCAACACCTTGAGCAAATGTAAATCTGAGCGCCGGTGTGAACATTCATTTGTGCCAAAAAGTGATTAATGTTGTGATTAATGCACACGATCTGTCCCTATTAGAATTACTTCCCTCTCCAGAAGAAACATGTTCCAAAGACTTCATTAATCTTTGAGAAGTTCAGAAAAGCACATTTTGTTCGCTTCAAGTAATTGTGCTGGAAGCCCAGTTTTGCAGACGGAGTCAGCAATGTAATTTAATGTCACTAAAAATAACAGCTACCAATCATGCATGCGTTATAGCCTGGCGAAGTTCAACTTCAGACAGGATTAAAGAGTTTGGGTATCCGTAACGCACAGTGTAACC
The DNA here is from genome assembly GCF_000485575.1 of Poecilia formosa. Classification (NCBI taxonomy): domain Eukaryota; kingdom Metazoa; phylum Chordata; class Actinopteri; order Cyprinodontiformes; family Poeciliidae; genus Poecilia; species Poecilia formosa. The sequence continues at coordinate 86,888 of NW_006800382.1, read as the reverse complement.
CTTTATTTACAGTGTATTTAATGTACCCAAACTAGCAACAATGATGTGTTCTGCTTTTTACTTGGTAATAATGCAGTTCTTTATTGTTGCTAGCTGATAAACGGGTTAGAAAAATATCTAAAAGGAAAGTTAAATGGTAATTACTGTTTAAAATCTCAGATGTTTTTTTTATTGTCTACTCAAATGTAATGGCAGCACTTTGACAATTTACTGCTAAGCTGTTGCTGAATATCGGGTAAATTAGGGCATTTTAAACTGTAATTAGATTGTAATTAGCCTGAAAAATTAGTTTTCATTACATAGTAATGCACTGTAATCACTAGGTACTTATTTGGTAATTACATTGTAATTAGTGGACTCTAAAAAGGCTTACCGATATTTCTTGGCATGGACTGTGCTCTACAATTAGAAAACTGGTTAACAGTGGCTGTTATGTAAGTTTGCTCTCAATGACGACGGTGCACACGTATGTATTTTTCAGTGAGTTACGCACCACTGCTTTGCCAGGACGTCTTTGGCTCGGCTTGTAAATTGCTGTGCTTCAGCATCGTTTTTGCAGGAAAAGATGACAAAAGGGCCTAATTCAAGCAAGATAATTATCGCTTACTGACTGCAGTTTGTTTTTGGTTGACAAAATGGTAAACAGAAAAGCAAATTTTCCACCAGACAGTGGAATAGAAATGTGGTTATCCAGTAAATGGTATGACTGTTTATATGTCAATGAATAACCCAGCCAGCATGCCTAGGTGGGCCCCATGTGGGGGAAAGGAGGGCTGATATATGGGTCCCCTTAAGGGTTTGTCCGCGGGTTCCACGATGGCCCCACATGGGCCCTACATGGGCCCTAAATGGACAAACCCATGTGGGGCCATCGTGGAACCCGCGGGCAAACCCATATGGGACCCATATGGCCTGCCCTCCTTTTCCCCACATGGGGCCCACCTAGGCATGCTGGCAGGGTAATCTTATTTTTAAATTATCACAGGACAACCAAAGTGAATTAATTGCACTTAACTAAAAATGATTATTAAAGGAGGGGTATGCTGTCTTAGCAACTCTGAAAAAGTATGGAAATTGTGTTGACTATTGTTCAGGACGGTTGGGGAAAAAATTGATTTTCCACACTTTTTCATTTTCCAGTTTTCATGAGGAAACAAGCTGAATAATGCTCGTCAAACTGCATTGACGAGCATCAATGCAGTTTGATGACATTACTGATAGGACATTATTTCAAGTTTTATAACTTGAAATAATGTCCTTAACTAATGTCAGCTTTTGACTTGAGTGCATTCAAACTCATTCAAAAATCACTTGCCTTTTCTCTTGTCCTCCCTGTATTTTAGAGGAAAAGACATCGGTGCTACACATCCAGGATCAAGATTGATACTTTGTGTTTAACTGCCCAGAATGCTATAAAAGAAACATGGAAAACATTGTGTTGCACTTGTTCGTGAAAGTATTGCTGTTGAAAATGGCCCAGCCACACTAACACAAGGGACTAAAAGTGAAGCTGTGCTTGTGTGTAAGCATTTATTTGTTCATGCAGTCAGTTATTGCTATTATGCAACCCCAGACTTATTCTTTACTCAAGATATGTCTGAATTTGAGGGGAGAAAAAGGCATTACATGTCATAGTTAGGCATCAACATGTCAGCTATTTGGTTCTATACATTTTTACTGATCTGTACAACATAGTTTCTTTCTGCACTGCAACCGAACCTCCAAAGTTTGAACCACAACATGTGTTAGTTTTGCTCTTAACAACGGACAGGGAACATGCTATTTGTCAGTTTTAATGTGCCGCAGCGAGGCCTAAATGACATTACTGATAGGATAAATATCATGTGTTTTAATTAAAATGTGTGCCATAAAATGAAGACTAAATATTCATATTTCAGATGTGTAGGTTTTCCATGGAGCAACAACCGGATATGCATTTAAACAGCCTTTTTAAATTTGTTGACTCCAATAACCTGTCATAAGCACATGTTTTACCGACCCGCAGATGCAGGGGAGCCTCAGAGCATACTTTCCCTTTGCCTGACTTGTTAACTAAATGCAAGGATACTTTTTTTTATTTTATTTTTTATGATTGACTCTGTAACTGGACTGGTGAGCAGGCAAAAACTCTGCTCCTCAATCACACTGTTGCATATCCGTCTTCTGTTTCAATCACAAATAGATTAGTCATACTAAAAAAAAAAAATTAGACTAAATTTCCCAAAATATTCTATTTTATTATTTTTATAAAATGGATGCATGAATGGACTTTTTTTTTCAGCTTTTGTTTCTGCTAATCATGAGCATTTTTCCACTCACAGCTAACAAAAACAGCATTTAAAATCTGAATATTACAGACCAGTGACATTTTTGATTTCACATTTTTACTACAAATATGAGGGCTTAATGAGGACAAAAAAAAAGTTTAATACCCACTTCAAAGTTTTTCAAAATATACTTTTGATTGAATAAGCATCCTTCGGCAAGTATATTCTAATTTTATAAACATGACCGTACATGAACGCATCACTCTCCTGCACGTCTGACACACAAATGGATCTCAAGCTAATGCAGATTAATACAGATTGTTGGGTCATGTTGGAAAATTACATGATACGAACTTCCAAATCAGAGACACTGCTTCATCCACACATCTGTGCCACTCCGGTGGTGTTCAAAAGCAATGACCCGAAAGTAATAGCCACATTGTAATGTTATCTAAATAATTCAAAATAAAGGTCCAGGACCCACCTTAATGGCCTGAGGACTGAAGTACTGTGTCACTTGTGTGCTCAGGTATGTGGAAGGGCTTTCAAAACACTTTAAGGTAAGATTACTCTCTTTTATTGATTACCATGTTTGTTTGTTTGTTTTATCAGCCTTGTCATTTGGTTTATTATATCAATCATAGCTACATCTGTAGCTCAAAGTAAAAAAGAAAAAAGAAAGTTTGATGAAAAAATACACTCCAGTTTTCATCTCCCTGCATCCTGAACTTGCCCACTCCTGCCCTTGGCTGTGTGCTGCTGCAGCAGCAGCTGCTGGTGGTCCTGCTTCATCAGCAACTCTGTTAGAGCAAAAATTGGAGCCTGAAATCAGTTTATTCAAGGCAACACTAAAGGGTCCTGAGCTTACACGGAAAGCATTGCTGTCTTTGTAACTGAGGGTTAAGAATGTTTCCACAATGATGTGATTTTGATTAATTTAATTACAAAAAAAACAAAAACAAAAAAAAAAAAAACAATCTTAGGGTAATTCGTGGCTTGAAATACAGAGATGACACAGTCATTGAGGAAACTCGTAGAATTCTTTGACAAGAACAATTCGCTCAAATGATCCGTCTTACATGAATCGGATTCATTCATGTAACCTTTCTTTCTATCTTTCTAATATAAATGTTCAATTCAAAGAATCCAGGATACATAGGAAGACATGGATAACTTGACTAAAACTGTTGATGTCTGAGTCTGACTGTACATATCTGTTTTTTTTTTTTGTTAGGTTTTTCAGCAGGAATTTTGTATTTTAACGCTATTCATGGATTTCACATGAAAACACAGTTGATTCAATTCAGTTGAATTCAGACTGTAAAAATGCATGTAAACATTTTAGTTTCTGAGAAGTCGACACAAACGGAAATACTCTTCACACTTAATTAACAGTCTCTTGTGTTTTGATCTCGTTTCTTTTTTAGTCTTTTAAGGAAACACAGTACAGCTGTTGTTGGGGAGATCTTGGTCCACAAAGCTGTGTAATATCAAAAGGCCTAAATATATTCGCAAACAATTGTTGATTTTTATTTTTATCAATTTTATTTGCTTATTTAACAAAGACAATTGAAGAGCCCATTTCCTTACATGTCTAAGTCAAACTCGATGTTGTGCATAAACACATTTCCTGTAAATGTTCCTGAAAAAATGAAATTTGAAGCCCTGGTCCCTGAATAGGCACTTTGAGAAAATGCCCCCAAAACAAACGTAGAGCATGTTGAAAGCATTGCGATACATATGTGAAACTCGGGGCGAATCTGGCTCGTGTTAAGTGTTTATGTGGCCCTCTGGGCTCATAAGGGGACACATCAAGATTAAAGTTGTTTGCTTGTATATTATTTCATCAACCAGATTAAAGCAGTTGGTATCTGTTTATTTTTGTTCTCTCCCAGTTTATCTTTCTCCACAGTTTTTATTCTGGTAAAGTGAAATGACACAACACCAGTTCTGTAGTTCATGTAAACCCTGGCAGCCTGGTTGAAGTGTTTCACTGACTCTGCATTCAAATATGTTATAAAATCCTTGAGCCTAAGTGCAAATATCGAATGAAATCATGCATCTCTGTTCTTAAGAAGATAGCAAAGCCTTTCTTCAGAGTTTAGAAAGTAAAAAAAGCACATTTTAAACAAACACCACTGCCCAGGGTTGTCGATGAGTCATTAAATTTAAGTTCAAACACACCTGCCGCAGCTGCTGTGTCGTTGGATATTGTTCCTACCAGATGCATATTTCTGGCTTTAACTATTAAAGTTCTGTCAATTATTACAAACTGAAATGTTTTACTTGGGAGTCAGGATCGGTGCGGTTCATTTAAAATCCAAATCTACCTGCACATTCCCACACGGAAACAGTCCATGAATAATCGCTTCATTAAGCTGATTTCACCGTTTTTAAATGCGTCTCTGTTGCGGCGACGTGAAAGTTTTGAACCGCCAGACAGACGAGCGGGAACACAATCTGCTCTGGAAAGTAGGAACAGATGCAGAAAATAGATCTACACAAATGGTGGCGTGAGGGAAGTTAAGTTCCAGAGAACAAATTGTCAGAGATGTGCCTTTAGATGAAGATAAACATAAAATTCACAATATCTACAGTGACTAAATTATATCTTACAACACAAGAATTCATAATTTTTCTAAAAAACATTGTTAAAATCTTTTCTCTGGTGGTCCGTCCTCTTGCAAGTGAGTAGTGTTTCATCACAGACATCTGAAACAAGACTTCTTTAATATCCTCCACAAAATGGCCTGTTTTGTCTTTTGCATGTTTTTTTATTTACATATACAAAGGGACAATACATTATCACTTGTGACCTAACCACATTAATTTCCATCACTTTACTGTTATCCAGTGACCCAGTTTGCATTTTATATATTATCAATAAACACCAATTTATTTGCACTGAAAGTTACTGTTACATTTCTTCCTCAAACAATTTAGTTTTCTTAAACTCAAATAAGATCCACTGAGCCAGATTTATATTTAAAGGGTGATTAATGAATTCCCCTGTAGCCAATATTTCAATTATTAATTTCCAATTTTGTTTTATGACCCCACGAAATTGCATATGAAATGGTACAAAAGGGGGCCTTATCTTTTCACATCGCTTCAATTAAGCAAATTATCTAAAACATGGGAAATGCTCATTTTACACTAGTCCATATATTATTCATACCATTTACAACCAATTCAGTTTCAGGATAATGCGAATTTGTGAGGCATTGCATTTCTTCTTCTTCTAATCTAATAATTATGCTTTGTGCGTGCATGCATGTGTGTGTGTGTGTGTGTGTGTGCGTGTGTGTGTGTGTGTGTGTGTGTTAAACCACATCTTGATTAATTTAAGCATAAAATGTATGTTTAAGTAGTTCTTCAAAAATGCAACCAATTATTAATTAGTTTCTCTATCTAAATGCCCAACCAGAGCTCCAATGAGGAGTCTTCCCTTCTGTGGCAGAAACTCCACCAGAGCAACCAGTTAGACTCTGATTTAGAGCAACTGAACTCAACAGGCCGATGTAACATTTGGGCTCCCAGCAGGTCTGTAGAGTTAATCTGAGTGAAAGATGGCAGCAGAACTCTTCTGCAGCAGATTAGCTTTAACATGCCATCGTAACACCAAGGGTTCCCTTAAACAGATAAGTGTGAGTGAAAAAAAAAAAAAGTGAAATGTGTTGGGGCTTTTTTTTAGCTTTTTTGGTCAGAAGTTGTTTTCCCCTAGGTACTCTCTCATAGATGTCATTTTTGGCAAGTGTCTGTCTTAGTTTTGAATCACAAACAGCAGACTGAAGCGGAGCAAGCGAGTCCTGCGGTGCTTTAGAATTTGTTGTAGATTCTTCTGTGACCTCCTGCGACCCACCTCATGAGTTATTGATGTGCTCTTGGTGTAATTTTGTTAGACTGGACTCTCCGGGGAAGGTCCATCGCTGTTCCATGTTCTTCTTTTTGTGGATAATGACTCTCATTGTGGTTCACTTGAGCTCCATGAGCCTTAGAAATCGTGCCGTATTCTCTTTAAAACAATGTTTTGCTTTTGTGACTTCCTTTGGCCGACTTCCTGTTGTAGGCTAGGCTCTTCTTAAGCTAATTTTTGGTGTTAAGTTTTAATAGTCACAGGACTGTAGCATCAAGAATTCATGTGATCACACTCAATTGTTCATTTAACTTATGGTGCAATATTGTTTTTGTCCCAGTAGAACATTTACATTTGTTTTTATATTTGTGATCATATACAAAAACAATTTCTGACAAAATGTAATGGTATAATTTCTCATCATATGTGGCAGTTTTCCACCTGACTTTTAAGATGTACTTCATGGTGAATATGTCCCTGAGTTTCCATACAATAGTTTCAAAGATCCAATCAAATCCTTTAAAGGTCACCATTAAATGGTGCCTCTTTACAACATGTCCAATGACAAATCGATGGCGCTCTTATTTGTCCCTGTGGACGTAGAACACAAACGAAACAACATTATCACAGATTACTTATATGCCTCAGAACCACTGATATTTCTGTCTGGTTTTCTGTTGGCTAGCTCAACAACATGATTGTTTTTTTCTTCTTTTTTCATCTCCCTTTCCCACTAAAACCACCCCTCGACTCTTGTGGATTTTACTGGCTGGTTCAGTGGATGGGAGCAGATGGAGGGGACTACTGAACGTTGCGCAACATCTCATACCTCCCCAGTGCCACATTAATGTTTAAGCTGTCCCTCAGGTCAGAGAGGCTGCAGACATCCCTGAATGTGATGAGAAGCTTTGGCTGTAAACCCTCAAAATGTCAGCACATTTGAGGGATTTCTTACAAGACCATAACACAAACTGGGACAGAGAGGGGTCGCGTCTAAATTATTTCATTTTTTTTTTTTTTATGTGTCTTCTATTGCTCGTCTTATGAGTTGTATGGCTTCGAATACACATACATAATCATGCAATTTATGTGGCGACTGTCAGTGCACACATTGGTGAGGGAGGCTGCTGTTTTAGCAAGCAGGGGGAGTGCGCATCTTGCAAATGGACATGTCATGTGGAGCAATGCCCAGGAAGTTGCAAAACAGAGAGCCCCAGGGCCCATAGCAAAAGCAGCCAGACACACGTACACGCACACACACACACACAGTGGAACTATCTTTGGCCAGACTAGCTGAAGACTTGCTCCACAGGCCAAACTGGATTTATGAGAAGAATGGGGAGAGAATATTTTTAGGAGATAATGCTGATGCTGCATGAAAAAAAGAGAAAGCTATTGATTTTGATCAATAGACCATTTCTTCTAAAGTTGGAACTTCTAGAGCATCATCCCTAACTCACACACAGTATTGTTGCACACATGGACTCTAGCAATTTGATTTGCTCTCTTAGCAGAAGAAGTTAATGTGTGTGAAAGACTTTGTGAGAATTGTCGGTGTATTTTTGTTGTTGTTTCAGCTGATCTACAAATACGTTTGAAATACACTAAAGTATTTTTGATTTTGAGGCCAGGTTTGGCAATAGCCTCTGACATTTCCACTCAGAGGTGTCACCCCGGGGAACCCTTGTGTTATTTTTTCGAATCGGTAAATGACAACTTTGAAATTCTAAGATAAGCCAGCAATACCACAAACACACAACACTTCGACTTAATTGCAGGTATTGACCCAACTGGACCACTTTTACAGCTCAAGCTACACTATGCAGATGCTCTGTGTGCGCAGATGAAGATGCCATAGACCAGATTCTATGCCACTGGAGCTGGATGTGTTTTTAGAAGACTTTTGATCATTCACATTTCACCATTTGTGGACCCTCACAAACTGACCCTGGAGTATTGAGCCTTCAGCAAATATTAGGTGTTGAACAATGGGGGGGGGAAAGAAGAAAAAAAAAGGTGATGCCATAGCAAGTGCAAAGAAACTGCGACAGCAGCTTCAGGTAAATTGGAGTCAATAAAGCAATAATAAAAACAATAGGTTCAAAGAAAAAAAATACCTAGGGTGTATTAAAAAAAACTTCAAAAAAAGAGCAGAAAGATGGATAACAGTGGTAAAGAAATGGTGTGTGTGTGTGTGTGTGTGTAGTCCACAGAGAGGAGAGAGAACTCAGCCAAGCGTCTCGCTTTAACGAAGTGCCATGATTCCCTCTTCATCTGTCCACCTTCCCCTGAATTTCCCTGGACGTCGTGGTGTCACCCAGACGGCGGAGGTGTTGCTGTGGCTGCCGCCTGTTGCGACAGAAATTTGGAGCTAATTTGGGAAACATGACCTGGGGTCTGAAGGGCCTGAAATGGATTACGGAAAGCGGGTAATGTGATTCTCAAGCGTTTCCCCTGAAATTAAAGACTGTCTGGGTGTTATTATTACGCATGAGATGAAATCAATTTGCCCCATTTATTACTCAGTATTCGGCATGGCAATGTCCTATCTGCTCGCTCGCCGTAATATCACTTCCTTTTTTCTGTAGGTTCAGCGCGACCCCGATTTAAACTGCAGGAATTAGCATTAGCATAAGCGGACACTGTGAGACTGAAAAGGAGTTATCGCGAGTAACGTCTTGTTGAATATAATTTCACCTTCTCCTCTACAGCCTCCCTTTTTTCATGGAAGCAACAGATGGAAGAATTCAGATAAAGCGCGTCTTCTATAATTATCCTATAGCAGTATATTAAAAAAAAAAAACCAGGATACCGTGCCTCTCCCTTATCACCGTGTGACTCGGCTACATCTGCGCGAGCGTGTTACAGCTGTGTGTGATGGCACAAAGCCATGATTCGACGCTCTTAAGGAAGTGGAGCGTAACGCCAGCGAACAAGAGGCAGAAAAGAGATGGAAGTTTGAAATAAAAGAAGGAAAGTTGAATGGATATGAGGAGGAGGAAAATGCAGAGGGGGAGGCAGAGATGAAAAGAAGCTGAAGCCACTTTAAATCAAGCACCTTTTTAATCAGCACCCTCACAATGGAGGACGTAAAGATAACAAGGGAAGGACAGCGTCCTGTTGGCTCTCTAGGCGGCTACGGTCACAGATTTATGAGCAGCCAGAGTCCTCCTGTGAATGTTTAAGCAGGTATTTTTTTTGCAACGGGGATCAGAATGGAAGGACCATTGTACAGTATATGTTTTTCTTTTTTTCTTTTTTGCTTACTCCAAAACAATGTATATGCAAACGTGCAACAGTTGAAGCATTTACACTTTATCCTGTTACAGACTGACTGTCATTAATTCAGAGTAAACACTTCGGCTGTAGGCAAGTTAGTATTAAAATTATTTCTAAGTTCCACAATAACAAGAGAACAAACTTTGTTTTTTGTTTTGTTTTTATTAAAAACAAAAAAGCCTTGTCTTTTGTAAACAATTGTTTGGCTACTCAGGTACTGAATAACTGATTAAAGCATCAGTCGTTTAATGATTATAAATTACCTCATCAGATGGACCAAAAAAAAAAAAAAAAAACGTAAGTGGGAAATCTTGGTGTTTTACAGACCAAAATGAAAATAGTTTTTATGAACATAACATCAGGCAAAAACAAACCAACAGAAACTACAAATCTTTGACAGCAAGACTGACTGAGCTTAAGCTGTTTTGCAAAGTAGGATTTGCAAAAAATAAAAAACAAAACAAACAAAAAAAAAAAGTCAGACAGTGTATGTGCAAAGTTGACAAATTCCAAAATGCCCTGCAGTTGAGGAAAAGTTGGTTCTCCAAAGAGTACAGCATAAAGTGAATGTATGAATAACTGCTGAATGCGATGTACATACGTACTATTTCTTAGATTTGATGTTAAATAACTAATTTGGGGGGAAATAAACATTTGTATTTTTCCTGTTTTCAATGTTTCTTTCTTTCTTTCTTTCTTTCTTTATTTATTTATTTATTTATTTTTTTACTCCCCTACAAAGAGTCAGTATTTCTTACCTCACCTTTTCTTAGTTTTCACCTGTTCCCTCTGCTAGCAGCATTGCTCTGGGTGGTCTGCTTCACTGCAGATAAACACTTTTAAAGCTTGGCCGAAGCAGCAGGCATTTTCTCTGCAATAATTCTGCATTCTGTCCAAGCAAGCACTTTTTATTTATTTTTTATTTTCTATTGAAAGTGGAGTGTATGGCCTTTAAGGGACTACTGCGGACATAATGGTACCTGAGAGGGGTTTATATGGCTCGCGGTGGGGAGATGCCTGCTTGCAAGGGCTTGAGTCCTGCAAGTCCAGTGTGTGGTGACTGTCTGCTGTCCACAGTGGTGCTGCTGTGCTCTGGATGCTCAGAGGTTGCAGATCCTCAGGATACTTCTATTTTGATGGTGGTGACAGTTTCTTGGTATTTTTCTTTTTTTTTTTCTTTTTCACCACCCAGAACGCGAGTACACGTGCGTGCGTGTGTATGTGTGTGTGTCTGTGTCTTGTGGTTATCTAACTACTTTGTTCCACCTGCTGCTTTTCCATTTCTTTCTAAATTTATTTCTCCTCAGACATCAGCGGTTTTATTAAGGACTCTTTGGGTCCCTCAGATGGAACTTGTAGTTCAGCAACAATTTAATTCACTAAATGGTCATGAAGGAAAAAAGGGAATGGCTTGATACAGAAGCTACTTCAAACTGAATAATTTCAATGAAACAAAAACTAAAAAAAAAAAGCACACTACAAAATTTTTAAATTTGCAGACACTGCATTGCACATATCTACTGGGCAGGAAAAAAAATGTCATCATGTTTGGTTTGGTCAATAATTTACTTGTAAAAATACTTCTTGTCGTAAAATGTTGTACCTTCGATAAACCTGCATGTTTAACTTTTTGAGGAAAGAAAATAAAAAGAAAAGGTGATAAAATAGTCTGGCTGCATATTTCTGAAAACTTTCTGTTTTGACTTCTTTTTTTTTTGCCTTTTGGTTCAACTTGAATGTGCGAAGCTCAGCACCCTTAAAGGTCTTGTACCTCTTAATGAAATAGTGCATGTTTCTGCATTGCTTCTCCTTCAGGATAATCCTGAATCAACCTTAAATGTGTGTAACTCAAACAAAAAAAAATTTCATTGGAAGCCACCAATATTTCTAGCTCTGCTTTCTGCTTTTTTTAATAACATTCCAGCTCAAAAACCCATTCAGAAAACATCACTGTTATAATTGGTGCAACAATCTCTATTGAAAGTTTTACTTATTACTTATCTTCCATAATTGTGGAATGGATATTTATATGAATAAATGTACAACTCACACACTTGTCAAAGTTTCAGGAAAGGCCTTGAAGGCATGACTCAGGCCCTTTCTAGAGCAAAAGTGATGGCACTAAAGTTGTTATTTCCTTGGAACAAACTATTTTCTTGTTCCGGTTCCTGCAGCCGGATCCCTCACTTCTCTGGCAGTGGTTCTATATATCTTGAGGTCCCCCGAGGTGGGGAGGCTTTGGCACAATCCTTAGAAGGTTTGGCCGATCCTCCTGTGGAATCCAAAACAGAGTTGTACAAATGCGGAAAAGGCATCTTGATGAACGACCTGGACTCCCCCTCTAACTGCAGGTGTATGTGACATAGTAAATAGTCTGGTAGCTCAAACTAGCTCAGCCCAAACAACCTGAGAAGAACCTTGCATATCAACACACCAGCAGAATGCTAAACAAGCCGTTTGCACCTGATGTGGTCTACTTCACTTTCCCTTCAAGTTTGCTGTCCATCATACGTCTGGTGTGTTCCGGTTTTCTGCTCAACCCAACAATAAGCTCTCGTTTGCTCCCCATAGTGACATTCTGAGGTTCTGAAGAGATTTAGTTTGAACAGGTTTCTTTTACACATTCGAGTTGAAATTAGACGGTATAACCTCGAGCTCCTGCATTTTCATGCCGAACAACGAGACGTTCTAATCCTCAAGATCTAAGTCGTGCATTTAGAACGGCGTAAAATGGCAAATCTACAGTCACAGAGTATAATATGTTAAAAATGAAATGCCACTCGCAAATTATTCATGGGTTATTAAAAAAAAAGGCTACGGAGTTGCAAAACAATCATAAATATAATACTTGACTGCGCACTAATGTATATGTTCATGATCTGGATCTGCACACCCTGTTTCATTCAGTTTTCAGGGTCGTATATTGAATGTTGAAAATCCAGAGTATATCATATTTTGAAGAAGCTGTAAATTAAGCTTAGCATAATATAATTATGATAAGCTTCCTCAGTGTAAATGTCAGGAGGTGGTGGTGAAAATGAACGCAGAGACCCAGGTTGTGATGAAGATGATGATGAATTTAATGATGAAGGTTCAACAGTCCAGAACAGGCAGCACGGCAGAGAGTTAGCAAACAGCTAATGCCGGTAGCAACTGATAACTGAAGACTGAAACAAGAGTGAGCAAACCAGGACTTCACAGTTTAACTGGAGAGCTTCAAGGTACGACATAAGATGATAGACGAAGGATCTGACAAGAGACAGACAACAGGTGAACTTAAATACACATGGGGTAATCAAGGGAACGAGACACACCTGGGAGCAATCAAGGGCTGGCAGGACAACACAGAGATTCAGGGAAACAGGACTAAATACAGAAAATCCCAAAATAACTATACAGAAAACACAGATCGTAACAGTAAAAGGTTATTCTGTGACAAATATTTTCATTTTACTGAATGTGCGAATGAGACATGTAGGTAGGATTGAATTAAAATATTTTCATTTGGGGTGACACAGATGTAAGCTGAGCAGGAAGTGTTAAAAGTTATCTTTTAAAATTCTACACTCAAATGTGAATAAAACAATTGGAATGACATCTAAACAGTAAACCTTTAATGTGGACAGAAATTACCCTTGGATAGTGCAAAGTGTTCTCTAAAAAAAGATGATTAATCCAGTGGATCGTCACTCTTGATGCGGAAACAAATCATCCTGCAAAAACAGAACGGTTTCAATGATTATGAATACTGAAATGGGTTATAATCCAATGTTTATGGGGCTTGACCTAAGCCTGCAGGCAAGACGCCGAGCTGTTTATTACGTTTCAAAGCCTTTTCCTTCTGTCTCTTTCCCTCCACTTCTGTTTTTGCTCTCTCAAATAAATGTTCACATGAAAAATACAATAAACGACACGGAAAAGTAATGGGAAGAAGGGGGGTGGGAGTTGTGAACTGTCACAGAGTCTGTGAACTATGTGCCTGTGCTCACAGTTTTTCAAATAAAAAACCAGAAAAAACACAGTGAGATGTTAGATTACAATGAGAGAGAAAAAACCACAGTAACCAATTAAAATATAAACTTTGTATTTTGAATAAATCTCCTGGTTTTTTAAATTTATTTTATTTTGTTCCACTTAATGAACAGTAATTTATTTATCAAGCTATGAGTCTTTTGAACAAAACAAAACAGATGATTGAAGATTTTAGGAGAAACAGGGATTTGTTATACAATGCATCAAAGAAGAAATGGAAGTGGTAGAGAAGCATAACACGTCATCGATCTTTTAGTATTTGCCTCAAGATGCTGCAGATCCTCTTTGGTATTTGGGGAGAATGCAACCTCATATGCCATCATCTGTTGCCGTAGCAGCATCAGAGCCTGCGACTTAAAACCACAGAACAAGCTGATGAAGAAAGTTCATGCAGAAGGAAGTTCATTGCTCATGCAGTGGCACTAATGGTAATGTGTTCTCCTTTCCATCTCAAACATTTGCCCGGTGGTGTGGTCAGGTACTGCTTGTTGCCCAGCACACAAAATGTGGCCAATTTCAGTAGATTCAATTGGTATGATTGAACACTTTTCTTAAACATTCCTGAAGGCGAGTCACATTATGAACCTGTTGTGGATTTTATTGTACTGTATTCCTCTGGTTGACAGCTTTGTTTAGTGAGGTTCTATGCAGTCACTGTAACCTCGCTGCAATCTCTAGTTTTGGCTAAAGGATACAAATGAGCAAATGCCAGGACAGCTTAGCTTCACTTACGGTTTATTTGATTAACCATAGCCGATTTGAGCGTGTACCCAATAACGGCAAATGGTGAAAATGTTGTCAATACGAATAATCGAGGAAAGGTCTGAACAGATTAGCTGTTTCAGATGTTAAAAAAAGAGATTATCCAATTCAGTGCACTCTACTAAATAAACAGTGAAATGACACTGAATGCTGAAACCCTGTTGCAGGAACTCTGCTTGAAATGTCAGCCTGTCAGCCACCCCCATGTCGGCCCTCTCTTTCTGCTGTTGATATGTTTATCTCACTGTGTGCGACTAGGCATGTATGTACTGTATGTGTGAACATATATATACCGCTGGGTTCCGTCTCCAGGGTAACAGCCGAAAGAGAAAACAAGAGCACAATTATAGAAATAGCAGTGATTTCATTGACTGTTTTGTTTCTTCGATTTTTGTCCCTTTCACATTCATTTTCTTTCACAAAATGAGAAAGAGAGAAAACATGAGAACAATTATAGAAACAGCAGAAACTTCAGTATTTTGTTTGTTCTATTTTTTTGTCCCTTTTCACATTTTTCTCTCTTTGTACATGAGAAGCGTAGCTTATTCGATTTACAACTTCAATATTAATTGTGACTATTAGTTTTGTTAACATGTCCTTCAATTCAGGTCTTGATAAGCTACAGCCTTCACTCAAATTAGTCCCCTTTTATTCAACTCATTAAGCATAAACTTAGCCCATGTGAAGAATCCTGACAGCATTTATGCAATATTTCCATAGATCATTTTTCAATTTTTTTATTGATGACACTTCTCTCACAATTAACTTTCATGCTTTACGCATATTTCTAATCGTTTTTAGTGTCATTCTCTGCTTATATAAACAAGAAGACACACAAGACATGAGTGTGACAGACATCCGAGCTGACAGCCTGAAATAAGAGTTAACAGCTCTTCTGCCTGGTTCCCTCTGACACATTCACAGTCTTGTAATGTTAAATGAAGTGTACCAAAGATCAGGTAGAGACACAGGTGCTCTGTGACACCTATGCCAATGTCACCGTTAATGGTCATCTCTTCCAACCATCAATAATGCATCCTGCCAACCCTCCTCTTTTCACTTTGTCATGTTGCACCATGGTAATTTCCAGCCAGTGGTGCCTGCTGTCTTCTTCTTCTTTTTCTTCTTCTTCTTCTGTGTCATTTCTTCGCGCTGCCCTGTTGTGTTTCTGTTTTATTTCCCGTGAACATGACTAAAGCCTGTAAATAAGTGTTTAATTGTGAAACACTGATCATTTGCATGCTAGTTCCCGTTAACATTTTGAAATTCAGCAAAAGCAAACTTACGTTCTCCCCTTATTGCGTCCTTTTCAGAGTGTTGGAGTGCTCTGAGCTGGAAACGGCTCTCTCAAAGAAATAGTCAAGTGGAGCTACTGCACAGAAGACCAGTCCGTTAAAAAGCCAACACAGCTCATTTTAGACTGTGGGAGGATGTTCAAGTTGCCAGGGGGAACCCAAATCACAAGAGAATGTTTAAACTGCCATGTTTTCACAATTTCACCCTTTTAGTTTCTTTTTATCCATATTTAATTATGGCCCCATCATCTGGAGACTCAGGTTTCACTCTCTATACATATTTTTTTTTAAGTGCACTGAAGTGGTCAAATAAAAATTTGACCAGAGGAAATAGCGCAGGTCACGTATTAGTAAAAATTGCTTCTCTGGTATGTGGTCAGACCAAAGAAAACCAGCCTCTCACCTCAGTTAAACTGTTATAAAGGCGGATAGCAGCCAACTAGGTGAGCTGAGTGTGTTTGTTGGGTTGATGGAAGCGAAGAGTTGCACACTGCCAACATTACCCCCATCGCACCCTCAGATGAGTGGAGGTCATATTTAAAAAAGGGTGGACTCTGCAAAAGAATAAAAACATAACGAAGCGCAAGGAAAATCTAGATTTGTCAAAATAAAAGGTAATGTTTATGAAGCACTGTTTGAATGAAACAAATGTAGCGTTACTTAATCTTGTACAACAGTGTGCAGTCTCTCTCTTCCTCTCTCTCTTTGCATGCATAATGATTCAATCACGACTTGGAGTGGCTCCACTGGCAGGGCAGTGTGACCTATTTTTTTGATCAGTTCAGTGAAGTTATTTGACCGCTTGTAGTCAAATTTACATTTTAAAGCACTGGACCCTCGCCCAGGATTGTCAGATGATTAATAAGGTTGAAAATCAGGTTGAGCTGGTGAAATTAAAGGTAACTTTATTTGGATTTTAAGTAATGTATGACTCACTGGCACAATTTAAATTTCATAACTTCACTCCAGTACAGGAGCACACACAGAAACAGAAGGGCATTTTAAGAAACACCCACACCTATTCAAAGACATGACAAGACCTAGTGGATACAAAAAGCATGTCCTCTCGTTACAGTCTCATAAAAAATAAAAAAAATCTGATATGCCAACATAAGTGCCTAGGTAAAATGAAATGTCACAGAAGCTGAACAGAGGAACAAACCTGTGAACACTAGACGAAAACGAGGGAACATGCTTGCGTTTGGTTGATTAGCTAGCCGTGTTGTTTTTGTAATAACTATTCACAAAACATAAAAAGGTTGTTGCTAAATCTGGTAAGTCTTAATTTGTGTGTTTATTTCTGCTTTTTGGTAGATTGAAAACATGAGCCTGGAAGCAATACTAGATGATGGATAACAATCCAGTTGCTAAAATTTACTCTGAGCTAAAAAATAGCAAGAACTTAGGAACAAGACAGTTTTGAGTTTCGAAGAACTGGTTCTTCCCGATTGATGTGGGTCTTTCACTTTCCATGTTTCTAGATTATATATTTCTTCTCTCCTGTGAATATAATAGAATGGATGGACGGACGGATAAGTATGCAAAACTTGAATCTATATGACAGCATTTTTAAGTTTTAACCGGTGAATATTTTCTCTTTTACAACAGTTTGTAAGTCTTATCTCTTTGCCGTATTCCTGCTAAACGCCCAATAAAACTGAACTGGTGTATGGCACATTTTTCCCATCAGCAGAGCCGTTGTGGTGGAACCCGCCATCTGATTGCTTCTCGTTCTTTCTTTGCACTTTTCTTTAATTTTCTCCAAAGCTCCCCTTCTTTTGCCGTTCGCTTTGTTTCAAGGCAGCCACTTTAATTACTTTAGTCCGTCATGCAAGCTTTGCATGACGGCTATCGCTCATGCCTGGCAGTGGGGAATATTGGGGTAGATGATTTGTATTAATGAGTGGCAACGAAGGGGAGATGATGAGAGGGGGGAAAATGATACGAGACAGAAGAAGAGGAGGAGCTGTCGGACAAAACGTGGTCGACGAGCCGCAGATCAGTGATCTAATGAAGCTTATCTAAACGTATACCTTTCAGCCTATTATCAACTTCTTATTTTCCCGCCAGGCTGTTATTTCCCAGAGAAAAGTCATCCCGGAGAGCGTTTTCCTCTCCGGGACACGTTTGCTGAAAGCCGACACCCTTCAGGTGTGAGGGGTTGCAAAATTGCGAGGTCAATCGGTGCTGATGCAAAACCAAAGCAGGCTAACGGACGAGAGGTCAGCTCATTTGCAGGGGTCTCGGACGACGCGAGCCTCCGCGGAGCGCCGTGCAACGGGAGCAAAGTGTTGATCAATGCAGTGAGCAAAGGAGGACAGAGGGGAGGGGAGCAAAAACAGAGGAGAGAAAGGCCACCACTATCGCTCTTCCATGACACTGAGGATCTGGATCTGCTGAGCTCCCAGGCTAAATTAAAACAACCGGCATCCCATTGATTCCAGCCCTGACAGGGACCATACATCACACCGCAGCCAAGGAAGGAAGGAGTAAGAGGGAGAAAAGAGGAGGAGGAGGGTAATAGAGAAGTAAGGAACATGTTCAGGAGAGAAAATGATTACCAAAATAATAGGAGGAGAAAAGAACTAAAGGGGAGGGTGGAAGGGAAAGAAGCAAAAAGAGAATTAACATATCAGGGAAAAAAAGAAAAAAAAAGGAAGGGGATGTAGGTGTTACGAAGAGCGCAGGGAAGGTGGAAAGGAAAAAGATGAGATGGCAAACAAGAAATAAGCAATCGTCTACTGACAAGTCAATTTATTTCCTGTGCATGGCTGACGATTACTAAGAAGCTGGGGAAACTTTTTTTTTTTTGCTTGAAATGAACAAAGCCAGCTTGTTGAGAAATAAAAAAAAAAGAATGTAACAGATATGATGTAGCTACTGTCTCTTCAAACTCGAGCCGTCTTACTTTTCCCAGTTTTAAAGCTTTTTTTTTTTTTTTTTACACTTTGAACTCCGCCACGCAAACACCATTTTGCTCATTCATTTAAAAAATGACAGGGTAATACGGCCATTGTTCTCCGTCTTTTGTTGGATGCCCTAATGGGGTCTCGAAGTTAGAATGGGAGTTTGACAAGAGAGGTGAGTTTAGCTGTCACTAGTAATGGGGGGAGTCGAGCAGGGTCTCACAAGTGCCGTTGGAGGAGAAAGTACTTGATTGCTTTAATTATTTTGTCACCACTGATATATGGAATGGAGACTCCAAAACTTTCATGTTGTTTTCTTTTGCTGTATACTTTCTTCCCCTTCCTGAACAGCATTTGGTAATTTACCAGTGATTTGATCAGATTCCACCTTGCCCCCACTGGATCATTTCACCTTTAATGCATAACTACAATACAGTGCCTCACAAAAAACATTCATGTCCCTTGAACTTAAGTAAGTAAGTGAAAGAATAGGGTCTCGACCAGCTTTTTACTTTTTTTTTGCCAATCCTTCTATGCAAACTCATTGGTTTAAGTCCCTGCATTGTTGCTTTTGTTGCATGTTAACGGTTGACCTAGTATTGAGTCTTTTTGCAGCCTTTCGTAAGATGTAGGCCTGTATCATGCTCCAGACATTGTAGCATCATCTTCCCCATGGTTTATGCTGTGGTTCCTCCACAGTGGTATTGTCAGGGTGCTAGTTTTCCATCTCACATTGAGTTATACGGACATATCAGCTAAAAGTTACATTTTGCTCTTCCACATTTCCATACTCCTATGTGAGTCTAAACTTTTAACTGGACTTATTGACTTTCTGATAATAATGGCAGGCACTAGTACACTTAAAAGCCAAATTTCCAGAGTGCGTCCTGCCTAAGCTTTGAGTGTCTGCAGCTCATAGTTACCTTGACGCCTTTTGGTTGCTCTTTTTTTTTTGATTGATGCCTTCCTTACAGCCTGTCAGTTCAAGTGGACAGTCATGTCTCGGTAGGTTTGTGGTTGTGTCATACTCGTTCCATCTTAGGATGACGGATTGAGAGACGTTCAGAGCTTGGGATGTTCTTTTGTAAACAAACTCTATTTTAACTTGATCCCCGACCCGTCTGTCGTGTCCGTTGGTCTTCATGATGCTGCTTGTTCGGTAATGTTTGTCGACAAATCTATGAGGCATTCACAGAACTGTAGTTGCATGGAGAATATCTAGCTGGCTTTTGTTGAATGTGTTACACAAGCTCCTAAGGTGAGAAAAAACAGGAAGCTGAATATCCATGCAGATTTTTGTATTTGTAATAATTTTGAAAAACCTGTTTGCCTTTACTTCAACTTTTCAATCGTGCACTGTTTTATGTTAGTACCTTACAAAAAAATACAAATAAGACACACTGTCGTGCAACATGGATATCAGTATTCACTTATTTATTTATTTGCTTGCAGAGTAATATGTTTTTGCAGTTCTAACAAGAACAGAAATTGAATTTTTTTCCTCTTCGCAATCTTATCCAGCTGCTCCCTGTATTAATTCATTCTAATGTGCATTTCCAAGGCTACCTTGTTGCGGATGTCCAGATGTTTCATGTATTTTTTTTATTTATTCAAGAAAAGACATCTAGATGAAATACAGCATTTCTGTAACTTAACCTGGGGATATCCAGACTCCTTCTGAAATCAAATAGCAGACATTGGCAATGTTAATTTTGATTTACCTGCCAGGCTTTCTGCTATGCATAAGCGACTGAAATGCAAATAGCAGTCTTTCAGTGACCCGATTGCCTCATGAAGGGTTTATGTCACCTCCCAATGTCTTTAAAAAGGCATGTTTTAACATTTTATGTTTCTGCACACTGGGTTTTGATGTTGGTAGGTGTGTGCTTGTAGCTTTCTATTTCTATTTTTGCCTCTAACTGAACTAAATTTACTAAAATGGTAGAAAGCTTTAAGTAGGTGTTCTGGTAAAGCATGTGTAATATAGTAATGAACTAAGCAGATTTATATTGTACTTGTATTTCATGCACTGTTTATCTTCATGTAGGATAACAAATGGTAAATTGCTGTCAAATTTGAATCACTCCTGAGAGGCGCTTTTAAAAGTCAAACCTGAAGTAGTGCTAACCGGGTTATATTCTCGACCACTTCTACCACCTTGATTTCATGTGCCCGAAACACATGTAAGATCCATTGTTCTGTAAGCAGTGTGTCCAAAGAGATGCAGCTAACTTGGGAGTAGTTTTTTTTTGTTTTGTTTTTTAACAAAATGTGCAAATGTTTGCTTTGTACAGTGGTTAAATTTGAACTTATTGCATGTTAGCACAGGATGGGACATGATTGTTCAGACTGGGGTCCCTTTTAAGCCCATTACAGCACAGGTATAATTTTGAAAAAAAAAAAAAAAAAAGAGAGAGAGAGAAAAATGTTAGTGCTTTTTAAACTGTAAAATAAAATTGACACAAAGCAGATGTGGGCAAAGGATGTTGTATTTAGGGCACTTTTGCCAGCAGTGTGAATGTAACGTCTGCTTGGTCAGGGTAGAAAGTTGCTGACATTAGTAGCTAGAATAAATTAACCAATCAAAATGTGTTTTGAATAGTGGTGAGGTGCAATAAAAAATGTATGTAATTAATTAGAGGCTTTATAAGTAATTGAGAGAAAGTAATCACATTTTTTACACATTTATTTATGTACATGTATATTTTTTTTTCTTTCAGGAAAAGTAACAAATATCCTAACAGCTGCTAAAATACTACAACACCTAATTTGTTAGTTATAATTTCTGCAATTTTTTTTATTGGTTTTGATTTTGATATATAGACTCATTGAATTTAGATGTTAAATTTATTAGAGTTTACTGCACAGAATGCTTCCCTTTAAAAGCCAACGCTTTGATTATTTCACATTCTGTTGAGTCACGGCCTTATTGCAAATTTTATTAAACGTATATCTTCCCTTAAAATTTTTGCACACAAGTGCGACACAGTGGCAATGTGGAGGAAAGACGTTTGCTCATTTACTGAAAATAGAAAACCTTGACACTAAAAACCAGTTGAATACAGTACCACTTATCTTCTTGGTAATTATTTTAACATTCCTCTCTCGAATTGAATATAGTGCAGAACACTACATACAATTGGTACTTTTAGCTGACCTATTTGGAACCTGGTCTATCAATGGAGGTTAACTAATCTAACCCACCACTATGACATAATTAAACAAGCCACAAACCAGCACTTCACAAAAAACACAATAAAAGTCATGTTTGGCCCCTGGCATTAACAATAGTATTGGGTGATTGGATTTCAAGAGTCTTGCTCTTAATGTTTCATTCAAGCCTCATATTTGAAACTTTCATAATTGGCCAAATGGATCCAGATCTCACTAACTGTGCTGTATGCAAACAAACACAGACAGAAGACTGTCAAAAGACTTTCTTGCTGAGTTTTCCCATCTATTTTTATTTTTTTACATACATTTGTCGTTTTGCAGCAGCAGAATGTTTATGAGGCACGCTGAGAGAGAGAAAGGGAGGTGAAGGAGCGAGCGAGAGGGCGCTGCGCAAATTACCTCATTAATGCTCAAGGTCACTTCACGAAGAAAGAAAAAAGAAAAAAACAACGATGTTAAAACAAGGGACTCATTTGTGATCTCCTAAAATTGGTTTTAATTATGCGGAATTAAAAATTGGTTCATGTGATAAATTATTCACAATGTGGCTCCATTTGTAATTGACTCTTTGTCCACTTACCTACACCAAACCGATTTCCAGTTATTCTTACTTACCTTTCAATACTTTCCAGATGATTTATTTTTTTTTTTGATCCACCTAATCGTCTCGATATTCTCGTTTCAAGCTGTTTCAGTGCAAACAAAACACACTTTAGCTCAACGTTTGTAGAATCTCCAATATGTCAGTTATTATTATCTGTGAAAGTTTCTGTTGGTTTTGTAGTGTTGATAACAAATTTGTTTTCTTATATTTTTTGATAGAAAGCAAAATAAATAAAATAAAAGCACTCTATCTACACAACACTATATATATATATATATATATATATAATTTTTATTTTTATTTTTTTCTACTATATAATACTAAATGTATTTCCCTGTGAGGCTCATTAAAAATCAGTCAGACAAAGAAGGAAGAAAAGAAAACATCTTAAGAAAACCAACTACTTTTATGGCATATGTTGTTGAAGGTCTGCAAACTACCAGCTGCGAGATACAAACTTTATTTATTTATTTTTTTATAAATTCTAATGTCTGAGTATTTTTTGCCCCCACATCTCTTTTGCTTTTCATGATGAAATCAAAGATTCAATTCAGGACGTTGCCAGAGTTTATAAAGTGAAGCCAAATGGGGATACTCTACGGATCCTCTTTTTGGAAGAAGCCCTTTAATACATTTGAAAATGTAAGTTTTGTTGTTTCATCTTTTGTAAACCCCACCTAACCCTGTCCAAAACTTAGTCTATTTTGTTGAACAAGGATAGAACAAGATTGTCATCTCCGTTGACCAAGAAAGTTGAAAGTACTCTCAGATTTTTCAGCCTCTTCACAAAACCCAAATGATGATTTCATCCCCTTGTGTTGAAGTACAACCTCTGGATAGATTTTAAGGCAACACTTCAAAAAACACTGCTTCTTTTTGAGAAACCATGAAAAAAATATTACTCGAGTTATCGCAAAGAGAATTGTGGACCTTCATAAATCCGGTTCATCCCAGGACACACTTTTCAGATTTCTGAAGATGCCTTGTTCATCTGTTCAGACAGAAGTTAAAACGCCATGGGAATATAGTGGAATTCTATATTGCAACATAGTGGGAAAAATATAAAACAACCAAACAAATCTAATAAAATAAGACTGTACAGTAAGAGCACATTTACAACATAATTTAATGTAAAAATAATAACTTAGTTATTAAAAACTATGCTCTCATAATTCTAATCAAGGCTCTTATGCTTGCAGCAATTACAGACACCAGAGGATTGCTTATGGGAAGGAGGGGGATGTAAAATCTATTTTTGTTGAGCTTTACATAACCTTCTAATCATCAAAAGCTTCTGCCTCACAGAGCATACATCCCACGTCACTCAGTTCCTTCAGACTAGCCAGCAGCAATTAGCAAACTCCTGGCAGACCTTCGCTTCTGCTGAGCTTATCGTACAGACATCTTCTCAGCGCAACGCTCCCGATGTCGTCTTAATAGAGTGGTGCTGTTGTGATGACGTGCTGAAAGCGAAGCGAGAGTTCTAGGATGAAGAGGTTGATGGAGAGGAGAGGAAGGCAGCAGGTTTTTTGCAGGATTCAATTTGGAGGAGCAGCAGGAAGGCAGAGGTGAGCATGCGGACGAAGGAGGTGGCGTGGAAACCAGCGACGAGAATCTGCAGGAACAGGAGCTGTGACAACGGAAGTAAATAACCAAATAGATACAAATGAGCTCAGACTCATGACTGGTAAGCCTGATTACCACAGTGTGGAAGCTAACCATCTGGCATTTGCCTCAGGGGAACTTTCCTCTTTTAAGCAGCTCCTGATAACTTCCTGATGAAGACCAGCTGGAGGCCTTACCTGCCAATCACATCCTGAAGAAGAACAGATAAGGGAAAAGTACAGCCACTCTTCAGCACACACACACACACACACACACACACACACACACACACACACACACACACACACACCCTGAATAACTAATATTCTCAGATTAAAGGAAAAATCAAGGATAAGGACAATTTTAAAATATCACTTTAGAAAATGGCCAAATTCAATAGGACATCTGCGATTTAGCAAAACAAAAAGTTTTACAATCACTTGAGAGGGATTTTGGCCTTTTTGAAAAAGGGTTAACATGGAAAAATATTTGCTGAAAAAGTTCTGATGTGGCAAATGGTCCCATCCACTGGTGAGTGGAAAGGTTTCAGTCCAAACCTCCAGCTTGAAAGGGACTACCGTCAGCCTGAGGTGGCCAGCGAGAGGCACTCCAGGCTGGAACGGGAGTAGAAGAGTCAGAAGTCACATTAATGGAATATTTCCATCTTTTGTTTTCGGATGATTTTTAAAAAAAAGAAAGAAAAGAGAGAGATAGGAAAATCTGAAGGCCATCTGTCATTTTGAAAGATTGCACTACTTTTACTTGGTCCAGACGTGAAAACATTTTTAACTTTCTGTAGGGAGTACATGCAAAGGTAACTAAATTGATCAATAATAAAAGTAATAAAATCCCATATCCCGGTATCATCTCATACCTGGACTCTGAGCTAAATACTTCTAGCGTTCCAGGAGCTGACAGCGCTTTGAAGAGATATGGACAAGGAACTTTAAAGCTTTTGGATTGCAAGACGACAGTTCATAAAGTGTCATAATTCACAGTGAAATAAATCCTGTACAGACCTGGACAGAGAAAAAGAAATGGCTCCAGTCATAGCATTAAAAAAAAAGATAGATTAGTGTTTGTACATATGGAGATAGGGCCATGCTTTTTTTGAGACAAACTGTGTGACCTGATGAAAATAAAACATAAATATTCTGCTTTTTTCCCCGCCCGATTAATACATTTGGAGAAAAACAAACAAACAAAAAAAGGACAAAGCTTGAAAGCCTGTAGAACACCTCCCAACTGCAAAGTAGTTATTTGGCAGTGTCATTGTGTGTGTGTGTGTGTGTGTGTGTGTGTGTGTGTGTGTGTGTGTGTGTGTGTGTGTAATGACAAGAGGAAGCGGCACATTTCCCAAAATAGGCAGCATTGTGAAAAAATATATATATTTAGTGTAAATACTGAATGAATAACTCAGAGCAGCTGTCAGAAAGGTACTGCTTGGCCACAAATGGGTCTGCCAAATGGACAATAAGTCTAAGAATGCTGCCAAATAAGTTACAAGATGACTTGTGGTCAACAAAGCCAACACTTTGGAGAGGACATGGTGTGCCCTTCAGCAAAAAAAAGAAAGAAATAACTGCTGTCACAAACATAAAAGGTTTGTCAAACTTTGAGCTTATTTATCTTTTCTATTTTATTTATGGTACATGTAAACATTTTTTGCGCTGCATTTAAATGCGTAGAAGACATATTGTTAGAAAAACACAGTTTTACCCCAGGTTTTTCATTATACCACTATTTGAAACGAGGAGCTCTAATCCGGTAATCTGCACTGTTTGAAGTTTGGATAACTGTTTGAAATGAGCAGCAGATTCCTCAATTGAGAACAGTAAGCAGATAGAAAACCTCTCATCACTCCAGCTCCTGTTTAACTGTGAGCTGGGAAGACGAAACATCATATATTCCAAGACTCTGGTTTGAATGACAAAGAAAGAAGCCAGTGATAAGAACGGGTACCGGCTCTGCTGTGATTGCAATAAATGTTATATAGTGTAAGAGACGGTAGTGTAAAATATTGGTCTCATAAGCAAAACTCACTGAAGCTGCTGTAATACAATTTTCTTTTCTTGTGTGTGTCTGTCCATGTGAACCCGCTTGATCACGTATTAAAAATGGCCGAGCCGTGGCTAAATACGCAGGGAAATTTATCTTACAAGTATATGCAATATTCTTTCAGGAGATGAGCTAAGCAATGGAGGAGATTACATTTGAAAAGTGTAATTTGCAATCATTTCTGTGCCTCAAATGCTTTTGCTGGTTTTTTTTTTTTAAATACATCTATCAACCTATTGATCTCTGCTTCATTTTATCCTCTCTGACGGTGATGATGGAAGCGAAAATGAACCTGTACAAAGAAGCAGTGCTTTCTCACAAAGTCTCACGAAGGGCTGCAAGTTTAAAGTCTCATTTTTCCCTAATTACGGCCATCTCCTACTGATAATTTCAGCATGGAGGTACTACTACTTTGCAATTAGCAGTGGCAACACGGCAGTTGTTTTTTTTTTATGGATCTCACTTTTACAAAATCATATTTCTGCTGATTGTGTTTTTTCTTCCTCCTCGTCGTTATCAACGTCGCCTAAACTAAAACTACCAACTACATTTGGTCTCACTGTAACCAGCCTATGCACACATTTGAGTTGCAGATAATTTTTCTGCCTGTATCAATTTCTATTTCACATACAGCAGCTGGAACCAGAAATTTTACATTCATCAAATTAAGAGATTTACATTGTTTTCCTCAAAGTATAAAGTTAAATAAGTTTAGATAAATTAGGATTACCAAAATTATTTATATTTCTATCTTCTAAATACCACAAGATTAATTGAAATAATATATCCGGGATTTATGTATTGGTCTGTTCAAAATCAGAAGTTTACAACCAGGATGACTTCTATCACAGCGAGGCCCAGATGTTGATGTCACATCTGGCCTTGGAAACATCTGATAGGTTGATTCTGAATATTGATTCTGTGTCCCAGAGGTGAATGTGTTGTGCCAATTAACCTTGTGAAGACGTTGCGGAACCTGATTAGACACTGTCATTGTCCAAAGTGAAATGTGTCCGGTGCTGAGACGGGCTAAAAGGTCACTCGGTGAGGAGGAAGCCTTTACTTCCAAAGGAACATTTAAAAAAAAAATGCTTGCAGCTGGAAAATGCACACAGGAACAAAGACCTTCATTGTTGAAAATGTATCCTGTGGTCTAACAAAACTGTTCTTCTAAGGCCAGGAACACCGTCCCAACTCTGAAGGATGGGAGCGGAGGGCGTAGCATCATGTTGTGGGGCTGTTTTTGCTACAGAAATACCTGGTGCACTTCATAAAATAGAAGGCATCATGAGGAAAGAGCACTACTTGAAATATGGAAGTTTGTGGTTAAGATCTGAAAAGGTGTGTGGAAGTCAGCCAACGTGTCTGACTCAGTTCCACCAGCAGAATTCAAGCAAATCTTTAAGACTACTTCTTGGCACTGTGATATAGCGTCAGCCTGAACAACGGAGAGTTCTACGTTCTTCTGCAAACAACTTCTCTATCCTGAGGTGTCTGCTCCTTTTCCTAGTCAGAAACCCTGTTACTTGGCAGCCCAGTATATCCTCGCATATCTTTAAGTTAATCTGTCTTGCATTTGGGGATGGGGAGATCATGAAGTGGTCGTTTTAGTTGATATGTGAGATCCTTTCTGTTGAAGGCAGAGCAGTGATGGTATCTGACGGAGTGCCAGGAGTGTTGCAATGAATTACCTGGAAGGAACCGAATCTGGTCTGGGTACACGGTTGCCCTGATATCAACATTTTTGATTGTCATTTAAGACCACGAGCCGGCGTTGCTGCTCAGGCTGCTGAATGCTCCATCCAGAACCCTGGAATTGTGCCTACACCATAATGAACCACCAAGAACTCACAGAGGTTTTTAGTCTTCTCTAAGAATTCAGGGGAAATTGTGCAGGGTTAGCTTCTGATAATTACTATGCGATTAAAGATAGGTAAATATTTTTACAAAGCTTGTTCAAACAAGTTAGTTTTTCATCAAGTGCCAATATGTGCAAACACAGAAGTACTAGTGCATTTTATGTTTCAGAGAAATGTACAGAGCAACGAGGATATAGAAATTCTGGATACAAGTACCTACTAAATTATTATTATTATTTTTATTTTTTATTTTTTTGCCTTTTTGGCTTTCTTACCAATCTTATTTCTGGTACCTGCATGAACTAATCTTATTGCAGATTCAACAGAGAGAACGAGTGATCACAGCAAACTCTGTCGAGCCACGTATTGGATGAGACTGTCTTTTCAAAAGATTACAAAAAAAGAGAGACTGAAAAATGAGAGACGCAAAAAACTCATTTCAATTTTTAATAAAAATGTCTTAACACTGTTGATTACTTATATGCCTTCTTTTCAGAGGTGTGAAATTGCAATGCTTAACACCCACTGAGACAGAAAGCGTGTCTGTAGGAAGATTTAAAGACAATGGAAACATACAATTCCTTCTCCAAAAGGCCAAGGTGGAAGACGGTTGCTAGAGTTAGAGAAGTCTTTGAATGAAGTACAATTATGTTGCAAATATATTTGCAGTTTTTTGTTGTTTTTCGTTTACCTCAAAACAATCCCTTTAATAAATGCAATTTCCATTTCCCTTTACATCAGTCATCCTAGCCCATAATTTGGCCTCGTATGGCCATAGTCAGGTTCGCTGCAAAAGTGTAATTTTGATCCCCATTTCTCACCCTGTGCTTCAATATCCTGCTGTGATCCTGACCCGTTTCACCTTTAATATCATCAGGACTCTGCTCACTTCTGAGCTGCTCAGACTTGGATATTCTGTGTGCCTTCTTCTCTGTGTTTCCCTGCATTTGCTTCTTTCAGTTTCTGCCCTTGCTGCCCATGTTAATAGGTGAGGTGTATGTATTCTGATTCTGCTTTGAAACACAGCTGAACGGCAGCAAAAAAAAAGGCCTGAAGTTTCTCAAACATGGTGTTCATCTGCAGTTTGTGCATCGTTTTCCAAGGCAGATTATCTGTCAAATGATTCCGATATTACTGTGTAGGAAACTGTTACGTATATGCAGTGATTGTATGAATTTATTTTTTGTACATAAAAAAAAAACAACCTTTTTCGGGGTTGCAGGGTACTGGAGCGTATCCCAGCGGTCAGCAGACCCAAAATAAAGACATAAAATACACACAACACTGCAAGAACAAAAATCTAACTCCCAAGGCATACAACTTAAGAAGTTAATGCAGTAATGGAAACAGCTTATTCTTTGGGTCTTCAACTACAGGATAGCCCTTAGAGGGAACACACTACATACTTTACTGGCTTCCCCAAAAAACATGCCTTAAAAGACAGAGGCATAAAGCTTCTTCTGAAAACCCATGTGGTCTTGATAATAAGGATAAAAATACGGTCCATTGTTCCATGGCAAAGATAAATGTCAAACTGCTCACCCTGAGGTCTCCACCCTTGGTCAGAGCCTCGTTTCCGCCACCCAAGAACGAGCTTTTCCAGAAGTGTTTCCTGGTGTAATTAAAAGCTGTTATTCATAAATAGCATTAAATTGTGGATCACTTCAAAAATCATTTTGTTCTGCCAAATTTTGCTTTTTCTATTCTTTTCTCTCTTTTCTTTGAAAATCGAGCTAAAATGAGTCAGTTTGTTTAGAATCACACCTGAAAAACGATGCATGGGTAGGGTTTTAAACGTTTCCAGAGAAACAAACAAAAAATTAAACCACAAGGACGAATGCATGTTGTACTGACACATCAGTATGCTGGATATCAAATGTGAGTTATTTTTGTAGCGTGCAAACACAACATGACCCCTGTGACGCAGAACAAAGTTTGGCTTTGTGGGACCCATGAGCTCTTGAAAAGCGAAGGTCTCTGTTCAAGCTGTTCTTACATGTGCATGGTCACAGTCCATGTGCCTGAGCTCCTAGCCATTTGCCAAATTTTGATTGAAGCCTATTTTAAACCGTAAATCTTTCACCCTAGCAGTATTTTAATTCATCGCATCAAAACACAATAAATTACAGACTGAATGCAGTTTAATTGGGCCTGCTGTGAATTTCTTTCCTGGCCAGCAGGTAATGTTGCCAGCTAATCTTTAGGTGAACCTGCCACAGGCAGCTTATTTTCTTTCTGAGAGAGCTTGGCAACTAACATTACAATGACAGATTCATAGTGTGAGCAGATCAACAAAAGCAAAAAAAAAAAAAAAAAAAACAGCACAAAATAAAATAAAATAAAAAAAAACTGCTGCCTGTAGGACCATACTGAGTATGCTTAAAATTAGCTTGGGCTATAGGAGGGGACTCCACAAAGATAAATTCCCACTGGATCTAAATAATAATTATGCTGACAGAAAATAAAACCACAAACTTTTTTGTTTTGTTTGTTTTTTGTTTTTTTTATGAAATGGGGTTTCCCATTTGTAATTAAGTAAATAAATGAATGTCTGGAGACACTTTTCAAAGCTGGGAAATTTTAAAGATGCAGATTGCAAAGTTAATTTAGCAATTGCCAATTTTGACACCGAGACAAATATATTATAAAACAAAGCACCAAGTTATTCTTAGATATAAATATATACTATTTTGGTCATGTGAGGACACGTCTTTCAGAGATGTTCCAAACGGTGTGAGATGACAAAAACACATGTCAAAAGCATTTTGCCACTGGATTTGCTGATTCCAGCTCAGTTCACCTCTTTGCCAGTTCGTATTCAGTTTTAATACACTCATGGCTCTTTCATCCCAATCTGTGTGTACCAGTTAACATCTTGTTTCGTACATATTTTCAGTGCTTGGAAATACTATACTCACCACTTGGATGTTTTACTCTTTAATTGGTTTGAAATCAATCATGATCAAGAAAATTAGGCTTTTTGGCAAAAAATCTAATTGAAATCTAATTTTAACAAAGATAGTGGCAATTAAATAAAAAAAATATGTAATTGTCATAAAATAGGTGAGTGCAGACACGTGCATCTGGAAGGTTTGTGGAGTGGTTAATCAGTATTTCTGGCTACCAGTATAACAAAACAGGCAAAAATAACACTCCAAGTAAAATAAAAAAATAATTAAAAAAAACGATTTATTGAAAAGTACAAGATGGAAAGTGAACACAAAAAATTTTAAGGCACTGAAGATTGGTTAAATCAAGAAGTGGAAGGAATATGGCACATGTGCCACTTTGCCAAGATCAGGCTGTCCTCACAAAATGCAAGAAAGACACTACCAGGAAAACTGTTGCCCTGGTTTTTCATCAATCAAAGTTTTATGGGAGAGCAGCAACGAGAAAGCCAATGTTGAAGAAGACAGGCATGTGAAAAAGTTTCACAAGCCATGGTCAAGTGAAAAAGTTTTATAGTCCGACATAAATGCCAAATTTGGTTGAATCCATGGGAATGAGTCCTTTTCATAGACACTATACATCAGTTTCCAAATGTTTAACATTTAAGCCCTGTTTATAATTACCTTGGCTTTAAACTTTGTCTCTGCGTCCAATTCTTATGAAAGAGATTTATAAGCTAAGATATCATGAACTGTTAGAAAAAAAAAAGGAAAGTCAAACAATGAGTCATATCACTCAATGTCTTCTTAGTCAACCATGACTAGATGATAGAAAATTACTTTCAGTCACTGGTTTTCGAGGAGGATGCCAAACATCCCCCAAATTGGGTAATGGAATGTCATATGGATATTAGGTCTATCTTATCGAACCAAGTCCAAAAGCTCCACTAAAAGCCTATCCTGTAAAAAGAAAAAAAAGAGGAACAGACTCATTAGTTCCACACCCACCCTTTTCCTCGTACACATTATTTAGGAAGATTATTTCCCCAGTGAGAGCAGACGGATAGTTCCTGCGATTGGTGCTGTCATGTTACAAATGATAGCTTAGGCCTAGATTCAGTAATTGTAAGTTTTTAAGCACCCATTCCCATGGCATTTCTGCTTTAATGGAAATGGAAATGGAAATGAGCCAGTGGTCATCACACTGAGAGCAATTCCAAGGTGCTTGGATGACGCTCCAGGGCGAAACAACAGCACACATTTACTCCCCACCTCCCTGTGCTCTCTGAGACATGCGATATGGTGATGAGGACGGTAAATTGTGAGTCTCTGGAAAGACTTTCCGTCTTGGCTGCGCGCGCGGGTGTTTGTGCGTCTCCAGCTGCTCTCTCAGGCCACTGAGGCCATTACCGAGCGACACAGGGCGGCAGAGCATGACACACACCAGCTGGATCGGCACACACCTCCACAGAGGGTGGAGGTCCGTGCCAATGAGACAAGGAGGCGGCAAGGAAGTGAAATGAGGTGTGTGTGTGCATGCGCACGTGTGCGTGCGTCTGTGTGGAAAAGTGGTGAAGAGTGGTGTCAGCCAAGAAGGCAAGATCTATCCGCAAGGTAAAATGAAAGAGACCGAACACCTTGCAAATGACGCCGTAAAAGTTGCAAGAAGCGCCACCAACACCAAACATATTACTATTCAGACTTCAGTGTGAGTCTGCTTTATGTATGCATGTGGCAAACAGTGTGTGGGTGAGTGAGTGTGTGTGTGTATGTCTGCGCTGTTGTAGCTTCTGGAGCAAAAAACTCTCCACGATAACTCATATTGTCATAGTGACCGTCAGGAGAGACATAAATACAGCTCATACCTGCAGCAGTGGAAAATGTCCAACTGGGCATGTCTGCTCGCGTGTGTGTGTGTTTGTGTGTGTTTGCACCTGTACTTTGTCTCCTAGACAAATTAGGGGTGCCATCTACCTCTGAAAGACACTTTCCCTTGTGCTCTCCCTCGTTTTCCAGGTCCTTGCATGTTTCTCTCGTGGAGATATACTCACGGGCACCTTTCCAAGAAATGGAATTACTTATGTACATGGAGCGAGGGCAGTGGTAAAAAAAAATAAAATAAAAAAAAAAAAAACGGTATGGTTAGCAAAAAAGATTATTCCTATAGTAGAAGATGAATGTATTTTCCTCTATTTTCCCCTTCCACTGCCTCTTTTTCATCCTTCCCTTTTTTTTTTAAACATTTCGCATTCTTTTGCCCAGGAGCATTATTCCATCTTCCTCTCCACCCTGGTGCTGTCCGGCCAGCTGACACAAAACGATAGAGCATGCCATCCCGGAGCTTGGAACATACTGAACATCACTTGTCAGCCGACGGATGACAATGGCTGGCATTAAGCAGAGGGTATGCAGTCAAGGCGAGGCGTTCTACGTCCGGCTACTTCCGTCTTCGTTTAAATCCCATTACAGGCAGACTGGAGACCTTTTCTTCTTGGCTGCATGTTGGTGGATGTATCACATTGTGCTCAGGATGTTTTTCGTGTCCACACATAACTGGAAAATGTTTCCTTTGAAGTAGATGAGTTGGGTTCAAAGTTGTTCTTTACTAAAACCTCTATGAGGGATCTTTAAAAAAGAAATCATAATGTAGCAGATATTTAAAAAAAAATGTAATTCTTTTGAGGAACAATGGAATCTCACATGAAATAATCACTGTCCACACATAACTGTTTGGCACCCCCTGTTTGTTATATTCTCATTATTATTATTATTATTTTGCTTTGCAAAGACGATATTTAAAATTTAATTGGAAGTGACATTGATAGTACTTTAAATGGCTAAAAACAAAAAAACAACAAAAAAATTAAAATCCAGTGCAACAAATCCACTTCAGAAATCACTTAATCAGGAAAACATAATAGTTTTGAAAATAAGAGAATTCATAAAGTCCAACTGCCCCTCCCAACACACACACACACACACACACACACACACACACACACACACACTCGCGCAAGCATACACACACATCTTTGTATGGCTATCTTTGTGGGGACTTTCCATTGACTTCCATTCATTTGTACAGCCTAATCCTTACCTTTACCCTTACCAAACTCTGGTCCCCACAAGGAGCAGTGGGTCCCCACAACGTAGCATGTGTCAGGAAAATGGTCCCCACAAGGTATTACAAACAAACGCACAGACACACACCATCTGCTCATATCCACAACTGTCACACGTAGAAACACAAAACATGTCTGCTTGGTAACTGAAGAACTCTACAGCTCTAAACATGCAGACACTCTAAAATTTAATAAGTTAACCACTGAGCTGGCAGCGGATCTGTGGTAAGCTAACAACTCAGTAACACAGCCAGCCTTTCGATGTTTCCATCCTAACAGCTCCTAACACAGTTACGCCCAAACAGACCACCTAGAGTTTCTTTAATTGTGACAAATGGCTTTCAAGCACAAAAGTCATTTATGTGTGGATAGCAAAATGAGAAGTTGTGAATTCAAGAATCAACAACAACAAATAGTTGATTCTTTCTCATTCCCAACATCTTTGGGAATGAGAACTAGATTCAAGAAGACAGACCGTCTTAGAAATGTTACTAGAATACTGCTAGGTCAGCAAGAATATGCTGAAGAAAACTCCCAGTGGTCGAAAATTAAAATCCAAATCAAGCTAATATCATTACGCTACAAAGAAGATATTACCAGTATCATTTTGTTTCATTTTAAATAATCAGTGATATTAACTAATTGTTGATTCATTGTTATGTTAAGAGTCTCCAGAATATTTCACACTATGCATAGGTTCACCCCCCAGGGGGATAACGACACTAAACAGTCAGAGCTCCTGCGGGTTGGTTTAGATCAAAGTCTAGGTGTAAATTTAGTTTACAATCCACTTCAAGAACTGCAAATTGCAGTTTACAGGCACTCTCTACCTTAAATCTGACTGAGCTTAAACTGTTTTGCAAAGAAGAATGGGTAATAATATCAGGCAATAATACGGGGTGCAACGGTAATGTACAGTATTTGTAAAGGCCAGTATGTACCAAACAAACATGGCGTTGTTCCATACCTGAACACAGGCAGAATGTTTATGTGTTGAAATAAGTGTGCAATGGAATGGTTTGTTGAGCAACTGGAGGATAAATTCTACAATTTGGGAACCTTGATGCATCTCATGAAGCTACAGTATAGAAATAAATGTGCATCGAATTATGTTGGTTGTTAAGTGTAACTTTAGGATCAGAGAGTTACAACTGAGCAGCAAACAGTAAACCATGTCTGCTGTTTCAGGTTCTCTTTTTCTCTCTCTCTTTCTGTGTGTTCTTGTTTTTAATTATTTTTTTTTAAATCTTCCTTTCCCCTGTTCCAGTAAGTAATGGACCTAGCGGAGGCTGATGCTTGTGCCATCTGTGTCAGTCAGGAGTGGCCTAGTTAGGGCAGCTAATTCATCATGGCCTGAGAGCTTACATACGGTACATGTAATTACCCCACCCCCCAAATCAAACAGGACCCTCTCACTCCTTGTGATTTATGGCCATGTCAAGGGAGAAGAGACATGGAAGCATGGAAGAGATAGGCAGGAAGAGGAAAAAGAGAGTGGCGGAAAAAAAGAGTCAAATCAGATTTACGCAATAGGTAGAAATGAAGAGGACAGGTGAAGTGTGGCAGAAATGTGAAAAGCCTCAATGCATGTAGCTCTGCTAACCCACAGGTATGACAGTGTGTAAAGTTTCCATGTCAGAGCCAGAAATTGCCTCTCGGTGCTTTTTTTTTTGTCCGTCCTAACCTTTTTACAAAGAATTCTCAAGCTTTCCCTCCACTCGTATCACAGCCTTATCTGCTTTTTTCTTCTCTGAGACAACAGGATTGCCAGCTCTGTCAGGGCAGCACATGCTCCTCCATTGTTATTTTTCCAGTTCCCCAACCGTCAGTACTTTATTTTAAAATTGCATTCCCTGACTCGCTCTATAACCGTTGTACTGGCCACATTGCAAAGCTGTAGCCTGGAGAAATGCCTGTGCAAGAAGAAAAAAAAAAAAAAAAAAACCTGCTGCCCTTAAGATAAAAAAGAATGGGAGTAACAATGCAAGATTTATGACAGATATTGCGTGTAGGCGGCTGTTTTTATCAGCCTATTATCAACCAAATCACCCCCTCTGAGACGTAGCGCATATCTGCTCTTGCTGTGGTGAAACCGCTCACATTCTCTTCCTGGGTCGGTGCTCGGGACCCAGTCGCCACAGCCATACATTACCTGACTTGGCGCCAGCTTTACCTTTCACCGTTTACTCCTCCTTACCTCTGTTTTAGTGTCCACTCGCCTCCCACCTCTCCCTCTATCTTCCTTTAGGTCTCTTTGACTTTGCATCTTCTGCTCATTTGACACTCTTGCTTCTTCTTTTCTCTACCCTATTCTTATCTCTCTTGTTTTACTGCTTTCATTCCCTCCCTCTGTTCCATCTCAGCTGGAGTATATTCTGTCTACTTTGCTTATGCAGCCTGCCTCCCATGCCCCACGCTCACCCCACACCCCACCTCCCACCAATATATCTCCCTGCTCTCTGTAACCCATGGGGGGGCTCACAATCATCGGCATTTCACCCTGCCGCCCTTTCATTCCTTTCCACCGCATCCTCTTCTACTGCATGCACCAACTACCCCTTGCCCGCCCCCACAAGCAACTCGGTTTCAGTCTCCGCACCCCCCTACCCCCACACCCCAACCCTTACCTCTGGGGAAAGTATGGCACCTAAGGGTGAACAGGTTAATGTTCTGGCAGTTTGAGATACGCTTTTGACATTTCAATCCGGCATGTGTTTTTATCGCAGCTGATTTACGGAGTGCGGGGAGGGGGAGGGGTGGTGGGCAGTCGAGAAGGAGGGGATTGAGAGAAACAACGAGTTATTGGAGAAGAAGGAGGGGAGGGAGCCCGTGAGATGGGCACAGCTACACAGAGACTGAGCAGAATGTGTGTGAGGTGCAACAGGGAGCTTCGGAGCTGCTGCTGCTGCAGATGAGATGATGACACAGAAGCGCATGGTCATGTCGCCCCCATGTGGCGGCCGGTGGAATTCTTGGAGCGAGGACAAACTGCGGCAGTACATCGGGCAAACTGGAATGTTAGCCAGAACTCTGAGAAAAATGTTATGAAACAAAAACTGCAAACATGGTTTAAAATCTAGTGGGCAAGGCAGCACTTAAGTAAGCTGTAAATTTGGGGGTGGTGTTAACCTTTAAAAGACAGAAACACGCATCTGCAAAAATGTCAGTGGCCAAAGGTAAAGTGGTGTATTGCAGGGCAGGATGACGAAAACAAATGAGAAACAGACAAACACAAATCTACCTTTATGTGTATCACAAAGCAATCATAAAAACTTGATGAGGACAGGATGTGAAGGGGGCTATTCGTGCATTCTCAGCCCACAGTTTCACTTTTTTTCCTCTTTATCTTTCTTTTTTCTTTTCCCCCCATTTGATATGAATTCAATAAGCGGCGGCCAATCTCCATTTCCCCGAGTGTAATTACCAGCGGAACAGTGGGGGCATTGTGAGTTTCGCCTCCACCCTTAAACGTTCCCCTGCTTGACTTTCAGGTTAGCTCTGATCTTGTCTGAGAATGTCAATTATCGTCTTAAAAGCCGTCAGAGAAGCTAAGGGACGGAGAGACACGCAGCGAGCATAGCTGCGGGGGTGGGGCTGAGAAAGATGAAACATGGCAAGTTAACAAGGAAATATTTGCCCTGCATTGCAGTTAAAGAATAGACGAAAGAAGAGAATAAACCGGACGGCTGGAGGCTCAGTGATAATAAGGCTTCCCCCCTTTTATCGTTTCATATCAGAGCGGTAGGCGGCCACCTGCGCTGCACGCGCATCCCGGCAAATGATTAATGTCCACACTGTTCAACTGGCCTCTCTGTTTCTTGTTATAAGCCTTCAAGTTACGATCCTTAAAACGTCTTCACTGTTTACCTTTCACACCCTTGAATTCATTCTCCTGAATATAAAGGGAAGATTTCAACAGGTATTGAGATGTGGTACATTTTCAGAGTTTAAAGGAAAACTCTTGGCGCATCATTTTTTTTTTCGTCAATATTCAGCCATAGCTCACTTGCGGTTTGAGACGGGGAGTTGGAGACCTTTGTAAAATCCGCCTGTGGTTCTTCTATGTTATAAATACTTTCCTACCTCCTTGAAATCTTTACACTTGAGGTTCCTACGCATACTTAAATGTTCAAATATCTAATTCAATTTTGAGCCTATTTTTGAAATGCATGGTAGACAGAGGATCTGCTGGAAGGACTATACCATTTATTTGCTTCTGGTCAGGGATTGTTATGGAAACCTCGCAAATGAATGAGAGGACTCTCTGGATGTCCCTCTTTTGCCTGTTACTCCTTTGACCTAATCTCAGGACAGTGCGTGGATGGATGAGTTTATATACAGCAATGCTATTTCAAGTACCTCAGTTGTGTTCAGTTTTCTCGTTTACCTATTCTAGATTTTTACCTAGTTTTTAACAGAAATCAAACTTCTTTACTCTTTGAGTCATGATTATCGGACTCTGTGACTTAAAAAAAAAAAGGACAAGTTTCTTCAGATGTTGAAATGAATCAAAAGAATCTGAACTTTAGACTCAGTGCTCTGGCAGGATGTAGAAGTAATGAATAAACCATGCATTGAATATTGTGTTATCTTTAGTGCGTTTGGTTGTCAGTATGTTGTTTTTTAACGTTGAACTTGTTAGTTTTTACTTATTTTTCAAAATTAGATGCATATCAGTGCCGGTGGAATCCAAGCGTCAACTTTGTCTGACTTTACCCATCTAGGCATCGATCAGTCCAGACTGAAACTTACTTCACTTCTTCATCCACTCTGTTTCCTTCCATCATTCCCCTTATGTCCCCCCCCCTCTCCAAACCCCTGCTTCGTTTCCCCTTTGGTGGGTGCCAGAGGGAGTGGTCCGCCCTTGATCTGCTCTCAGAACAAACAGGCTGGTAAACATCATGAAACATTTAGAGAAGGCAGAGCGGTCTTCTCTCTAATTCACACTGGCAACCCGGAGATGCACAGCAACAGCTGCTCCCAGTGCTCACCCTTTAGAGCGGGGCTTCACTTAAGGAGTTCATACATTTGCAGTGTACGCATTCGTAGTCTTAACGGAACTGCGATTTGTGGGTGAAATTTATGTACTTCCATGCATTTTTTTTCTCTCTAAAACTGGATATTGGAGAGAGCTCTTCAATTCTACAAGTATGAAACTTTTTGCTCAGTGAAATCTTCTGCTGCGTAGAAGAATTTCTCACATTTTTGTAGAACGCAATGCCAACATTTGTGTGAGCGAAGGAAACAAACAAACATTATTGCAAACAAATTATTTTTTGCAAGGAACAAACGGTTCTTTGCTGATGCCCCCTTTACATTTTTCCTTAGAGCTACCAAAGTTTCTGTTTAAAAAAAAATATATAGCATTTGTAAAAAATGCAGTTTCCAAAATTAATGGACGATGGCAGGAACAAATAGACTTATGTTTAAATGTCCAAAGACAACATATCATAAACACATCTATTGCTACTGATTTTTAACCAAAACATAAAAACAAACAAAAAAAGACTAAATTGATTCATGAAGCTTTACAAGACCCGTCCTTACCACTAATTATCATTTTATGATTCCAAGCATTGTTGATTGTTTGTGACAATGCTTACATCATGAGTTGAAAACATAATAAGAGCCCTGATTAGGGATAAATTGTCCAAGAACTTGCAGTAATGAAACTTAGCAATGGATCTCATCAAAACTATATCTATCGTGTGCAGTGCTTTTTAACTGCTGTCAGCGTGTGACTGTGTGCTGAGCTAGCTTAAGCTATAATTAAGAAAGGTCATCCAGGGTTAGTCAGTCATTTCACTAAGGTCAGCGTCGACTTATCAGATGTATTCTTGATTCTTTCTGATAATCGTTAGAGAGAGGGGACGACTGGGACTTGGACTGAGGTTGTATGATTCATCCTTCAATCTGAAAGTCGTGAGTTCCTCCTGCCGTATATGTACAGTATGTGAATGTGGCTCTAGTGTAAAGTGATTTGAGTGGTTCATTTGTCTAGAAAAGTGCCATATGAATCCAGTCCATTTAAGGTTTTGTTCAGTATTTACAATATTTCCTTCGATTAAACCCTGGAAAATTCTAACTTGAACAGAGGTTCTTTGAAACAAAGTTTAAGATTCATGAAACCTTGATTCTATTTGGGAAAGATGTTTGGGCATTAGGAAATATTTTTGCTTTAACTTCTTGACCTGTTACCCCTTGATCTTTGATAAGTGGACCCCTATAGATAAATGGGCAGGTAAATATAAATCCAAAACAAGAAAAAGGACTCAACGGATTACAGCTTTGAAGTGCTGCTCATGTAACAGCTAAAGAAACTGGACGATAGTTCCTGCAAACAAACATGTAAATGTATAGCGCTGGGTAGACAAAAAAAAAGACTAAAAATTACAAAACCAACACTAGTGGCCTCTGATTTCATCTACCCTGCTGCACTGACTTCTCTTTCTGGGAATTTTTTTTTCACAATTGACACTTTGTTGGCTCAGCTCACATGGCATCATTAAGAATATGGTAGGACAGTCAAGCCACAGTGACCCAAATGTTGAGCTGAGTAGAGAGTAGGAGCAGTGACTCACTTATTCTAATAACTTCACTACTGACCTTAATTGGTCTATCATTGTGATTGTCCTGACCAGACTTTATGAATCTATTTCTAAAAATGTTTAGAACTGACAAAGCTTTTCAGCTGAGAAGTGAAATGTCTTCAAGAGACATGCCAAATTGACAAACGAGGTAAAAGAATTCCCAAGGATTCCCTGTTAATATTGCTTCTTACATTTTTTTTCACTCCCCTGTAACTACAGGGGAGTGAACCACTCCCCTGTAACCAGTGGATGACTTGTTTGCGGTAGCAACAAGTCATCCAAGTAAAACCTTTTTTTTTTTTTTTTTGGTAATTTTTGATTCCAAAGGTGATGTCGTCAGTCAGCGCTAATAAGTCGATCCTCAGGTACCGGCTTTCCTGAAACCAGGTTTGGTGGCAGAGGACAGATTCTCTGCCTCTTTCTCTGTCTTCCTACTGTGAAAAAAATCCATTAAAATCAATAAATAATGAATTAAGGCATGCACCCTCTCTCTCACATTAATAAAATGTAGAAAGTGGAACAGCTTATTCAGTAATGTCATGCATAATTAGCTGCGCAGCCGAGACCACCTTCATGCACTAATCTTTCGAGGCCTGCCTCACATTCTTTTTCGTCCCCACCCTGTACCCCTCCCCGTCTTCCTTTTGTTTCCGTTCACCCTCTACTCGCCTTTGTTTCCTCCACTCGCAGATCTCCGTGCTCCCTCAAGGCTCTTTTGGACGTTCCAGCTGAGAACTTACACGCTCGTCCATGTTAGTGTTCACGCAAACGCAGCCTTGAGGACGAAAACACCAATGATTTGTGTAGGTCAAAACTCAAGAGAAAAATAGCCCTTCCCCAAGGCAGCTTCTTGTTTGTTGTAGTGTGTTGTTCACTCTGTAGATGGCACACTCTGTGTCATGCGGGTCAGGAAAAGGTGTCTCCTGTTCATATTTGCAAATGTCAATTACATCACTACGAAGCAAGCCACAACAGGTACGAAAAACAACTATGACCGTGTCTCGGTTGTCCCATTGCTGAGCTGCTGTGTGGGCTTTGGTGTAAGACACAGTGAGGAAGCTACTTACACAGCGATCAATGCTACTAGGCCCTGTTAGCAGGGAATCGATCAGCTTAGGAGTTGATGTGGAACAGTCTCTTTCTCCATATGTCTCTCTTTTTGCTCTCTTCCCCCTTTCTCTATTTGCTCTTTCTGTTCTCCGCTCGGCACCGTCATTGATCTCAGGCGATGACAGCGACTATATCTTTTCCATAGCGTATAGGTCAACTCAAAACCCTCTGAGACGTTTAATGGCTGAAAGCATATGACAGAGGAAGGTTGATGAACATCTGTAGGTCGTTATGGACCCAACTTGTTACTCTCAATTGACATGTTTCAGTGAGTTGTTGGGTAGTTAACAGCAGTCAATATCTCATTTGCAGGCATGTAGTCAGTTTTGGGGGGAAGAGGGAGAATTAGAGAAGTTCTCTTTAGGTGGTATCATGTTTAGAAATTTCGAATTGTTTCCTTCCAGGTTGGTGGTGAAGAGGGTATGGTGGGCGGTAGACAGGCAGGTGAGTGAAGTGATGGTGGAAAGAAAATCCAGACAGGATCCACAGATGCTTGGAGCTGAAAAATAAATAAATAAATAAATAAATAAATAAATAACAGATCATTGGAGCCCAGACAATGGATGTCTATGGAGGGATCTGGTTTTTAACAAGGAGGAAACAAGTTAGGCAAGTACCAGTGCTTGAAGGAGCCAAAACGCAACAAGAATGTGAGCCTGATTACCACTCATGTGAGCAAAACACATCCGGTGTCTGCCTCAGGGAACCAGCTCCTCTCCTAGTTCCTCCTGATGAGCCTTGATGAGCTTCAGCTTTGAAAGCTGCACCTGCCTGTCACACCTTAGAAGGCAAGGAGATGCACACACACCAACCTGCTCACGGTTCTGTGGATACCGACAGGTAGCAACTCCGGAGCATTGTTAAAGGGATAGTCCAGATCTACTAAAGATGTGTTCCACACGTAAAGACCATAAGTGGTCAATGTATCGAGAAACTTCTCGTTTTAGTTTGAATTCATGCTAGAGGGTCCTGGAGGAACAAGTTACGAGCTGAAATGCGAAGGAAATCACAGCACTTGATGGAAAAAAAATACTTTATGAAACTTTGAATGTCATGTCGCATTTGCATTGGTTGGTTATTTACACAGAACACAATAATAATTTAGCACAGGAAATGGAGGCAGAAGGTTGTGTGCTTCCAATCATTTTTTTCTCGTCACATTGAACTCAAAATAGTGAATGTTAGACATTTCCTGGCTAGAGCAGCGGTCTGATATAAAGTTCAATCAATTCAAATACACAACTTTTTCACACATCTGACTGAAGTGAGCATATGCCTAAAATAATTAAATTTGTGCATGTGGCAAAATGTTCTTTAGTTGAACAGAAACAAATTTGAAATCATTATTTTTGGAGCAAAAGATGAGCCAGAGTCAAGAGTCACCTTTGGTTCTTATATCCTCAAAATCTGGGTGCAGTAATGGACTTAAACCTGAACCTTAGAGACACATAAAGTCAATTCCAAAGTCCCTTTTCTTTGATCTAGAACAAATAAAACTTTTTAATGCAAAATGTATTGTACATTTTTCATATAAAGAAACCCTGTGATATGTGGGTAAACATAAAAACATGCAGGGAAACTTCTAATATACTCCGCTTCTGAATAGAAATAGGGTTACTCTAGTTCTTTATCTTTAACAAACCCCTTCTAACTCTTAAGATGTTAATTGACATGCTAAGCTTTGGACAGCTCATAGAGCACTGTTCAATTCATTATGCTAGGAAGCAGAACATGTCACAAAACCGCAAACAGGCAGACAGTGCAAGGACTAAAAAAATGAATCTGAGAAGCTGCCAAGAGGCCCACAGTTACTCTGATGGAGCTGCAGAGATCCAGAGTTGTGTCTAATAAAGAATGTATTTAATCAAGGAATATATGAGACCAAAGTTATTAATTAGTCTCTTCATTATACCGGCTTGTATAAAATAGTGTCGAGAAAGAGGGGATAAAAACACTCTAGAATAAAAGGCCACAATGAATTTTGAGCAGAGTTTGTCTCACAAGTGATGCAGAGAATGAAGTTGCGTTGGAATAAGGAGCAGTTGCATGCGGTTCCATGGCTTGAATTCTAGCCTGGCGTCTTTCTGCATAAAGTTTTTTGCGTTCTCGCTGTGGATGCATGGTTTCTCTCTGGGTACTCCAGGTTCATTCCACAGCACAAAAGCATGCAGGCGAGATACAATGTTTCTCTAAATTGTCTACAGGAGTGCATGCCTGACTGTTTACCCTGCATGTCTTTAGTTGACTTGCAACTTTTCATTACCTCTCCTTATTTTGCTACTGCAAAAGACTAAACTGACTGCTCACAAAAAGATGAAAAACACTGAGACCACCCCTCTAAAGATGCATATTCTCTCTTTGTTGACACAAGCACATCTTCACTATGATTTCAAGCTTAAACTATTATCCACAGACCTCACTGCTGCAAAGGACTGGGCTGAGTCTGGCATCCCCACAGCGGGGTCGGGCTAATATACACTAATTGCTAAGACCACTGATGCATATGAAAGAGGCAGATAGGCTGTGAGAGAGCTCATGCACTGATGCTAAATGGAAAATACCATCTGATGCTCTTGCTGCTTGCCTTCACCTTAGGAAAGCCAAGAAACTTAAATACACTTTTTTTTTTCATCGCATTAAAACAAAGTAAAGATTGTATTTTTTCCCCCACATCAATAAAAATAACTTGTATTAGTTATGTGTTTGAAGTATGCAACTCTATTCTTGCTTAAGAACTCAGACCAAACACTGTCAAGAGAATTCAGTTACACAAAACAAAGGGGCTCTGGGATTGAAATGCCTCCATAAGGTCTTGCTACCAGACCTCTATTGGATTTGAGCCCAGACTTTGACTTCAAAACATTAGTTCTGCAGGGGCCTTTCGAGCCTTTCAGAAGTGTACTTCCTGTTTCAGTTTGGATCATTGTTATGGTGTCTAACTGAAGTGAGTTTGATAAGGTCACCATCTCATAGCAGGATGAAAATGCTTTGAGATTTTATTTAGAAAATCTAATTTAAATTTCATCTATCAAACCAGATTGATGGAAGATTTTATTTTCCTGGTGAATGTTAGAGCTTGTTCCTTTGATCAGGTGACAGTGCTTTGAGTCTCTTAACAGTTTGCTGGTTAGCGTGACTTAATGAAGATGAGAGAGTTATTGTCTTTTTCTTTCTTTTAAACAGAGGTTATTGCAGAATCACAAGCACTTTTTGACACCCATTTTTGTTTCTCTATTTAATCTACTCTGAGTAAAATGTTTGACTGACCCGATGCACTGGTGTCACATGATCAAAGGAGCATAATTTGATTGGCTTAAATCTACTCAATCATAGCCCCCCCCCCCCTCCATTTGCAGGCAAACAGTTGTAGGTGAATGTGTGCATGTGAAAATTTTGCTGATGAATTTAAAATAAGAAACATAATTTATAGTG
The DNA here is from genome assembly GCF_000485575.1 of Poecilia formosa. Taxonomy (NCBI): domain Eukaryota; kingdom Metazoa; phylum Chordata; class Actinopteri; order Cyprinodontiformes; family Poeciliidae; genus Poecilia; species Poecilia formosa. The sequence continues at coordinate 42,049 of NW_006800382.1, read as the reverse complement.
TTGGACAGGATAAATTATTATTTGACACTACTGACGAGAAACAAATTTTGCCAATGTCAAAGAAAAGGTCTGATCTACTGTATGTGTGTGTGTGTGGTTTTTTTTTTTCAAATACACTTTTGCTCTTGTAAATGAACACAAGCTGCATTTTGTATAACAAAAACAAAAGAAACTTCTAAGAAGACATATTTTTTCATAGCACCATATTTGCTCAAATATAATATACTAGTTTGAGGACTCTCAGGCAAAACCTCTCTGTTTTGCAGACACCTAAAATGTAACTGGAAATTGTAAAAAAGAAAAAAAAGAGAACTATATTGAACGCTTTGGTTTCAGCTTCTTTTACTGACAATTAATGTATTAAGCCTTCAACAGTAGCTTCTTTGTGGGTATTTACAAGGTTAGTTTTGCTTTCATTAAGTGCAGAGTTGCTTAAAAACAATTTAATAACCTTTCCCACAGAATTTTCTGACGACTCTCCACTTTTTATCAAACGAACCCAAACTTCATAAACCTCAGACCCTGTGTTCGGCTCACATCGTAAACATGCAGCAGTAACCCCGTGTTCCTGGAAGCACTGTACGAACATGTCATCGCTCTGCCTCCTTTTTTGCTTAATTTGATATGTAATAAATAACAAGTCATTGTGAGACTTTTCCAAAGACGTTCTTCTTTTCTGTCTTTCATTCTGGTAAATTATTCTGCCCAATAAACTTTCTCAAAGTTTAATTCTTGCTACTTCCAAAATGTTGCACCCTTTGCAGAGCCCTCTGCTAAATGTGTTTGTAATATGTCTATATTGTATATTTGGATGATAATATGCCCACCTCCAGGAGAGAGTTTTTTTTTTTTACTAAGTTATAGAAAAGATTTTGCAATCATCTACCCCTGCTGGTGTTTTGTAGATTGCATTCGCCAGATGGACGGCTCGGTAATTCTGTTTTATTCTGTTTTTGCTGCCTAACAATGGCCAGTTTAAGTTGAGTGAAGAGACTATTAACATTTTCAAAGTTCACATTTATAGCTTCCGTATCCAAATAACACACATATCTGCTTACCTGATGAAGTAGTAGTGAAAGAAAAGCCCGCACACAAGTGTGAAAGTAAACTTTAGTCAAATGCCAGGTTTCATTTTGCTCATATGAGCGATTCGATTCTTAAAACCCCACCACCTCTGTATTATCACGAAAAATTATGTGTTTTCCCATGGGAAAGAGCTCAGCTAATTGTGACATTTTACGCAAAAGTCAAGGCCGTACCCCATTGCCAAATAAAACAATAAAAAATACGTGCTTTGGGCTGTAGTGAATAACTGGTTATGCTGATTATCATGACTGCACAGCAGTGGGATACAGACAGTTGTCAGTTTTGTACAATTGTAACCTTTGAGTGGAAACCACTGAACAGAATTATGTAGCAAAAATATAATTAAAAACATATTTACAACTCAAGCACATTTCCTTCAACAATTCAATGTACTGCATTGAATTGAAATGCAGCACATGTCAACGTGGAGAATATTTTAACACGCTCATAATTAATGTGCACTCCGCACCAGTGTTTGTTGCATTGCTTATATTGCAGTGTGACAACATACTTCATGCACACATTAAAGAGGAAATGTTTTAGCTAATTCTCATTCCGCTCGATTATTTCCCCAGACCTTTTTGCGTGCCTCTGAGCTCCGGCAAATGAGTGTTGATGAACTTAACAAATTAAGCTAAACAAAAACGGCCCTGTTGTTGTGTACACCGCTTTAAGCATCTTAAATAAATCTTAAATAAATAAAGACAAAAATAATTTCATTGCAAATTTCATTACGGTCATGATCCTGGGGCGTATTCTTGATGTGTTTTTGTCCTTCCCTGTCCTTTGTGCTGCTGTTTTCGACAAAGGTGCGGCGACTCCTGCTGCTCTTTCAGCTCACCTGTTTCTGATCAGCTCTTCAAGTTTCAATAGGACCAGAGATGCTGTCTCCTGATTGTCCAGTGTGGTTGAGGTAATCAACTTCTCTATAACGAGTGGTCCAAGTGAGAATCTGTTACTTAGTTCATGTCTTGTTGTGTTTTGGATACAGCTGTATTTAATGAAGAAGTGAAATCAAAGTGGCACATTCAGTATTTTAGCTGGCATTTTCTTAATTTCTTACCATGATATGTTGAATTTGTGGAGTTACATCGCACCACCAGTGTAACTCATGACAACTGAAAATAGGGAAAGGCGACAGATCCAATAGTTTCATGTTTTCAGTTCATCTACTTGGGAAATGAAGATCTAAAGACACCGGCATAGGTAAGTGAGTGTATCCAGTACGAGATGGATTTTGCAATGATGACATATACCCAGCAGTGCACAGGATGAAAACAGCACCAGCCATGATGCTCTGCCTAACTCGGTTTGAAATATTGTCTGTTACGCCTTAAAAAGAAATGAAGGGACGCAGCAACACCGCGCATTATCTTGGCGGTATATCACATCAGCCACTAGACCAATCGGATCTCGGACAACGCTCGTCTTGTAAAATGTTCCTCCAGCAGGAGGGTGAGGCTTCTTCATGTGAGGAGAGGGGGCTGTTGTTGTAGCTGGTAATGCAATGAGGTATGGAAGTATTAAGTTTTCTTCTGCACACAGCCGGTGGCAGATTTGTTTGGTGCTTTAGGACTTTAAATAGGCTTTGATGAACCGCAGAATGTTAGTTGTGATAAAATTTAGGTTAATTTAGAAAGGGCGTTTCATGTTGGAGTACATTGAGCCAGATGATTCAGAAAGGAAAGGGGATTGTTAAACCCTGGAATAAACTTGATAGTCTTTTTGTGTGAATTCTGGTAATATATTTGTGGACAAGGACTGGTTACTGTCGTAAAAGTACGCTGAGAGTTCAAAGAAGTTAAGGCTTTTAAATTAATTAAATTTTACATCATACCATTCCTAGGCTGGAGTTAAGTCGTTTTAAATGATATGCCAGAGAAAGTGCCTCAGTGACCTGTGTTTTTCTAAGTTGTGTGGATTGTGACATAAAAAAGCAAATCATATTCCCAATATATTGCTGATCTTTGTCATTTAGCTGGTTGAATAAAGTCTAATATTCTTCTCTCTTGCTGTATAAGATATTTACTTCAAATGTTCAGCAGTCTTACACCATGAGGCCTCTTCAGACTGACTTATTATTGTTTATTAACTTAATCCTGTGTCATTTAGAAGCAGAGCCAATTAATCTGAACTACAACTAACCAAATGACGCCATTTTGACTTTACATCTGCTGACAATTTGTCAGACAAGTTCCTTATTTAGCATTGCTGTATTTGTATTTGGCAACACAAAACCCACTGGTTTTCCAAGTTGGAACTAACACATGCTAGATTCTTTCTAGAAGTCACTCCAAGGTCACTTCCAAGACAAATCAAATGTAAAATAGATTGCAGTATTTACTTACAATGTTATATTTCACTTTGTTGTTAAAAGAGTAAAGTGATACTCATGAGTATAGAAGGAAGGCTTTTAAAAATGTTCCCTCACTCGCTCCACTCGAACTTTCCCAAGGCTGGAGTCACAATATCCTGTTGGCCTTCTTTATACTGCAGTCATTGAATCACAGTAGCCTATAAGTTTTTATTGTTTTATATTTTTTGAAGGAGGAGGAGGACAGGCTGACCACCTGCTGTTCATATTGCTCAACTCTCCAACTTAAACTTTTCCGATTGGTCAAAATCCATCACCGGGGAGCCGAAATGAGGTGAACCTGCAGTCATTTGATGCTTTGCAATTTTAGACCAACTGCTAACATTCTAGCCAGCTCTGCAAACAAGCCAGATCTAATGATCTCTCAAAATGCTTGAAGTTCTATTGTGCGGTGAGGCCAATTAGCCGAGGCTGCAGTGGATTGCTGTTGCGATAACGAGCCTGGAAGGGACAGGACGGGGCCACTGTCTGCGGCCTATGTTAATGAGCCAACACTTTGATTAAACCTGCCACCATTGGCTGTCAGAAGTATCCTGAACTCCTGGTGCGCTCCGTTTACCTGGCAGGCAGTTCGATTAGCCTAAAAGGCTCTAGTTCAGGGCTTATTTACATTTCCGCTCTCCGGCGATGTTTTGGGAACACGCACCAGGATTGAGCTACTACCGGATCAGCACCAGTGGCAACAGTAGTAGTACATTAGAACTGCATTAGTTTTCCACAGAGTTCATCTTCCCACGTGCTTTATAGGCAGTAAAATGTACTTTAATACCCACGCTGTGCGCTTAATGAAGTAGAAATAACAAACGGGCATGTGGCAGAAGAGCGGCTGTGAAGTTACAGTCGAGCCACACATTCCCGACGTTGCTCATATTGATTTGGTTATAAACACCATGTCTGTGTTTGAGCGAAAGCATGCATGTGTGCGACTATATCGGCCACATAATGCAAACTGCTATTGATTCAGTTGGACACTTGCTGTGGTGGGTGTTTTGTTTATGCTTTATGACCTCCTGTAATTAAATGCACCAACACTCAAAGACGTATCATCTGTATCATCTTTGCGCTCCCTTGTAAAAATTCTGCTATGTGGTGGTGTCGCTTGGCTTCCGTTGTTGCTTTTGCAAGCCAAGGCATTTACTCTGTAACTCTCTTATGAGAATATGGGTTATGCTGTGGACGTGCATACCCATACTGTTCCGCGGATAAACCTTCTCAAGCAGATGAATAGAGGGAGAAGTCTTGGGTGATGCTAAGTGGTAATATGTATTCCAGGTGTGCCTCTTTAATCTCTTAAAGTGCAGTTTTGCATTTGGAAGCAGATTTCGGGCCCAATTCAGCCCCCGGAGCAATTAGGAGGCAAGTGTCAACAGTCGACCTTGGCCAAGTTTTAATGCTCTTTTGGCTGTCTCAGGCCATCGAACTAAAAACATCACTTCCTAAGTTCCCAGAGAGGGGTCTTGTTTTTTTGATGGAGCCGCTCAGCTGCCCAGGAATATCCTCGATAATAAATCAGTTAACATCAAATTGCATCTCGGCGTCTCGAAGGAGAGACATTTACCACGAGCATTAACGGTAATAACATTTCTAAGTTTCTTTTTCTGTGAAATCGGAAGGGGATTTTAAAAAAGTACAACTAATTAAACTCCAAACTCAAGAAAGTTGTGCATTTTTGTAGCATTTTTGCATTATGGAGAGGCGTTGTTTGTGTTTACTCTATATGTTAGTGCTTGGCGCTTGAGAATGCTAGAAAGTGAATTCATTTCTTCATCAGTTCTATATTTCCACGCCTCAGCAGGCTGGTATTTATAAAATAACTGACAAATAATGAGAGCTGTTTGGCTATTAACTCAAGATAATTGTGTAGAACCCAGATGTGGTCATTTTGATTGTAAAATTATTAATTTTGTTAATTGATTCTCGTACTTATGAATAGCTATAGCCAAGACTGGACCAACTAGATTGGCTGTCTTGCCTGTGGGTAAATAAATGGCAGTCGAGACATGGACCTTTCTGCATACCGTATGTAAGGACACATGATTATCTTATATTGGTTAGACCTTGGTGAACTAAATCATCTCAATTTACCACTGAATTGTAGTAGCAGAATTACAGTTTAGTTTCCTAAATCTGATACGGTATTGCAGAGTCTGTGAGTTAGAAAAAGAATAACTTAAATCTAACAATCAATTTTTGTCATGGACATTATGAGGAGCACAAGCTGGTCAGCCAAAAACACACTTTAGCCAAGTAAAATCATACAACATAGATCCAGTAAGTGGGCAATTTGTTTACTCTGATAAAGCTGCCAACATTAACAGACAAATTACATTGCCATGTAAGAGTGTTAATTAAATTAAATTCAATTCAATTCAATTTATTTGCATGGGGAAAATTCACAACAAATGTCGTCTTGAGGCCCTTGGCAAAAATATTCAAACACACATACATTCCAGTTGATCCTAGTAATCAAAGAGTGAAATAAGTACAAGAAAGCAAAAGCACTTTCAAGATCATCCTGTCTTGTTGAGGCTTCATGTAGCTGTTGACATTTATGAACTAAATTTGTACTGTTTTAATAATAGATACATGCGAGGAACTCAGTCTAATACAATGTAAATTTTTGCACTCTCTAGAGTTGAGTCAGTCAGCATTTACTGTTCTGCACATCACAAAACTAACAAGAAGTCTCAGACTCAAGTAAAGGCTTGTTTGCTTACTCTGCACAGGTGTGCTCACGTAAGCATTTGGACAGGATACCATAATGTGACTAAAGCGGATAAAATGTCCACACGCATCAAACGTCCTTCACATCCTTCATTTGCATGTAAAAACAGGGAATGAAAACTCAGAATACAACAGCTATCGAGGTAATGTTAGGGTGTGAGCCTAAAACGAACCAAAATTGTTTGAACGAAAGAGTCTCCTTTTTTTTTGACTGCCCTTTTTCATGGAAAAGTTCATTGGACGTGCAGGCTGTGGGTATCTGGGTTACATTTTTACAGTGTGTTGGGAAAACTTGGCAAGAACAAAAACTCTGGCAGCAGCGAAGATTCCATCAGCTTTTGAGTAACGTGGCGCTGTGATCATGGGACGTTACATGCGTCCTGGCTGCAAATTTAAATGTCTGTGCCAACTCTTTCCAGGTTCTAATGGAAAACTACTGCTTCAGCTACTGTATTTCCTGCTCCATCTCTTCTCCATGTTTATGTCTTTCTCCTTTTTTTTTTTTTTCCTCCTGATTCTCATTAGCCTGTGTCAGCATATCCCGTGGACCCAACCCCCTTCTCTTCCTTTCGAACCTGTGGTTTGAATGGAAAGGCTGAGTGGATGGAGGAGGAAGAGGAGGAGGTGGAGGAAAATAAAATAAAAAAGGAAAACAAAGTAATGTTGGAATATGTGTCAGCTCGAGAAATGGGCTCCACATGCTCGTCAGCATGCTGCATGATGTGGCAGACTTAATCTGCTTTCCACCTCCTCTTTTTTTTTGTTTTCTTTTCTCTCTCTGTAACCATCTTTCACTCTTTTCCTAATTGATCCCATTCTTCCTTTTAATAGCGCCCTATTTTTGTGTCTCTCCTCAATGCCGCGACAGGCAAATTAGACTTTGTAACAAACTGCAGCTCCTCGCTTTAGTCTTAAACCTGACGCGTGCCTAGGGCTCTCGGATGGGCCGTAACTTCGGCGCGAGCGATGGGAGAGTGTTTCACCTCAGCGTCTGGCAGTTTGACTTCATTCCGCAGCGTATTGCTCATTGCAGCCATAATGCAAACTAGCAAAGTCAGAAACTCTGGGAACACTTGTGCGCGTGCACACACGCAGACACACACACACACACACACACACACACACACACACACACACACACGCATACACTTTAATTCATGCTTAGCTGATTCACTGGTCACATTAGCAGCCAACAAGAGCTGGTGTTGAGAATAAAGTCAATTTACAGGGACACACAAGAGTACTGAACCTTTTAATGACTATCTAAACAGGAGTTCCTCTTCCTGAGTCACGGCTGTGTGCTGGGGTTTTGTTTTGTGCGGTTGCCCATGTATAAGAAGTTGTGGCTATCTCTTTTTGTATTGATTGACTGATTTATATCGGCGCTCATGCTTGAAATGGAATCCACTCCTCCGGATGAACTGAAGACTCGGGGAACTCGCTGCACACACTCCCCGCATCTTTTCCCGCTCAAGTGCGTGTGCCTGTGTGTGTGCGTGTGTGTGTGTGTGTGTGAAATCTTGTATCCCGTCCATTTTCTTGCTTTCTTTTCTCTGTGCTCTACCTCATCTATGCCTAAACAAGCCTGAATCGCCTTCCCAAAGACTACTCTCCTCCACCCGACCTCCCCCGCTAGTTCATCCGGGTTCCCTTACTCCCCAATCCTTCATCCTCTTAGGGGTGCACGGGAGCATAGAGTGGAAATAACTGAGCCAATAAAGACGCTGCCAGCATCAATTGAGTCCCTGCGCCTCACATGGTCACTGAGGGTGGGAAGAAGTTGAGGAACAAGGTACAAGGGAGGGGAGAAAAGAGAATGGGCAATCGTGGACATGACTATGGATGTAGAGAGGGGGGCCCAAAGTGCAGTCCTCAAGAGATACTATCTTGTAACTCTTGGATAGATCCCACACCCCTAATTCAACTGGAAGGCTCATGACTAGACAAGGTGTCAATGACAAGGTGGTAAACGGATTCAGCCATTTAATTCAGGTTTGCTGAAGAAGGTTTGCATCCAGTGGTTGTAGGATATTAGCTCTTCAGGACTGGACTTGGGTACTCCTGATGTAGTGGATAAAATACGTAGTGTAGCATAGACTCTGTATAAGAAATCTTGAATAGATCTTGTATCATGCCGACGAGTTCGTACCGCTAAACAGTTTCACATGTGTCATGTTACAAACACAAAATTCAACACGTACGAATGTAGAAATGTGATGCAGGTGTGTAACTTGAGCTCTGTATAAATACATGTGCTCTGTACAAAACAGGACAGAACTGGCGACCTGAAGCATTCTTTCGCTCCATGTCCCTGTAGCGAAGGATCCAAAAAATACAGGTTGTTGGTTGTGCATTCAGTACCTTCACTTCCAGACCAAAAAGAAATCAATCTTGATCTTGGTTTCTAGGACCTGAGCTGAGAAGCTAGCAGAGACAAACCCCACAATACTTAAAACCAGTATTACACCAAAAGGTAGCTCTACAGGTATCGGTTTTATAGAATGAACGCCACACACCACTGTTCAGATGAAAAGGTGACAAAATATTAAAAATTCCAAAAAGTATTGAAAATTTAAATGAGGCGGAGACTAGACATGTGGCAGCAGGTGCATTCCCCCTAATGTCTTACAGCAAAATTTAATTATTAGGGTTTAACTGCCTGGAGCTCCTCAGTCAAACAAGACTGCATTAACTTTCCATCTCATTTACATTTAAAGGAGCAGCAAAAACAACAACAACAACCTGAAATTGAGAAGATTTTCTTAATTTTACAAAGTTTCCTGTTTGCTAATGCACCCACATTACCACTTCCTCCATGGAGGTGAGGTGCAGAGCTTTAGGTGAACAGATGGCATGACAGAACTTTGAGTGCTGACAGGACGGAGCTGGTTAAACAGAGACCTCGCGTCTCGTAAATCAAGGGACGTTTGTGGACCGCCATACGTTGGAGGCTGACGTGCCCATTGATCCTCCTTTTCCCGAGACGTTCGCTAGCCTAAATCTGGAGTTGCGCCAATCTCACCCACAGAGCAGAGCATCCGCGACCGTAATAGATCACGCATCACCTACACACCTGCAGCGAGCCAACATACACACACGGATCCTGTGAAGAGCTAGAGCAATTCTATCCCGTCTCTGCCTGGGAGCCGTATGTTCTGTGTCAATTTGTTTAACAATGGCACAGAGCATGTTTTGAAGCGAGGCCAATTTTGTCGGAACCCATCTTCCCCCTGAGGGTCTGACTCACATGATTATATCTCCTGTGTTGATCCTTCACGGCAGTCTATTACTTTGTTTTATTGTCTTCTGTTTTCCTTTTTTTTTCTTTTTCATTTTGCTATGATTGAGCCTTTTATGATTGCGTCTCTCAGGCTTGTCACTGCAATTTAGTCCCACCTGGCAAAAGATATGAATGGCTCACATGCATGTGAACGGGAGCAGTTACATCATTCCTGTAGTCACACGTAACTTCATGACCCGGTTTTCGTGTACGTTGCGTTGCGAGGAATCGGCAGAGAAGACACATCTGTTAACCGTGTGAGGCTCTCTGGAGGCCTCGGAAACGGCACCCTTTCATGTATAATACAGAAGCCTTCAAAATAATTGTGTCTTTCTTGTCGGTTCTTTCTTTTCTTCTCCCTCTGTGGCACCGCAGCACTCAGAGCAACTTTAAAGAAAAGGTCTGGTAATTATTACAGCTTTTTGTCTCTGCCTATCTGACTCGTATAGCAGATAAAAAAACTTAAGTATGGATTGTGTCTCCTTCGTAATCATGACGTTTATTGATGATGGCAGACAGGAGCAGGTGGATGTGGCTGGAGCTGGAAACTCGATCATGATTAAAGGCTGTTTGTCGGGGCTGAAAATAAGAGATGCGCCTCGAAGCAAAGCTTTACATGTTTGTGCATCAGAAGGCCAGCTCACGTAAGTCTATATGCTCCACATCACATGCCACAAGTCACCTCTGTTTTACCAAATCAAAGGAACTTACAAGGAATGTGTTTTGGTGGCGCAGAAGAAAAAAATATAATTTGAGACCTATTGATAGGCACATGCACACCACGCTGGCCAAACTTACCGCTGTGCTACTAATCATCACACTGGATTGGTTACCAGCACTGAGGAAAAAAAAAAAAAAAGTTTTAGATAGGTACAGTTTTAAAAATCTCAAAAGTTCTGTCTTACTTTGGCATTACTTTGGATTAATCTTTTTTTCTTTTGAAATGCAAGGGAAAGTGGCCTTTTATGCTTTTCTCCCAACTGATTGACAGACAGATTCCATCTCAAAGGCAGAGGCGTTAAAAAGTTTCATTTTCAAAACTGCTAAAAAGTTTTAGAGCAGCTGTTCAGCACTGATGTTAATTAGTGCTGTTAACATTTCTTCCAAAAAAAAAAAAAAAACAACTAATATCAGCTTGTTATGATTATCTATAAAGAGCAGAATGCTTCAATTGTAGCTGGCATGTGAAAACTAAGGAAGTAAAATTGTCCTGCTAATCAACAGTATATGCTGTAACAAAAAAAAAAGTTATACAAAGGTTAATTGCTCCTTCTTTAAAATAAAAAACTGAGAATACTCTGTAGGGACATTCATAGCGTCACTTCTGGAAAATGAGTATACAAAGTGCTGTTATAAACACTTTTATGCCAATGAATAATTTCTCCCTTCTCTGTCTTTCTCTCGAATACATAAAATCAGGCACACAAACGACAAATCTAACCATCAATTTTAATGCCTTTTTTGTTTTGGAGACAAAAAAAATTCCTTGTTAACAAATTATTATTATTATAAGTAGCAGTAGCAGAAGGAATACATCACAGCCTGCATTATAATGTGAAACACCATACTATTAGCTGCCCTTAAAAACATTAAAGATAAAAAAATGTCATTCAGGTAAAGCATCTGCTCACGTAAGCTTGTTCGTCCTCAGTCAGAGCTACAGTGTCATTAATTAAGCTTAACATAACCAGCCCTATGACAAACATGGATGAGGATCCAACTTTCCACCACATACAGTGAGCACAATATACGTCCTCCACCCTTCTGTGTCTTAATCTGCCGATGAATTTTCCTGCAAAATTCAAACTTAAAGTTGTCAGACAAATAGTCAAAGAACATTTAAAAAAAAAGAAAAAAAAAGAAAGAAAGTGTGTCAGTGGGGAAAGGACTAAAAGAGGTGGTCGGGTTAACACTGGTTGGTCACCTCGGAAACTTGGTTGGTCACCTTGGGTCGTAGCCCAGGCGTTTGGCGAGTCATCTCACGTACTGTTGAAAGATGCGCAATTAGAGCAAATGATGAATACAGAGCTAATGTCTGTCAGGTGGCTGTCTGGTTTGGCTCAGGAGGACCTACTTTAATTCATCATTGTTAAGTAGGTTTTAAGTGATGTCATCGACCAAATTGTCTTTTATGAGGAAGTGTCAGTTGTGCTCAGTGCAGCAAGCAGAACTGCACAGGGAGAAAACTGTGTTGAGAAAAAGTCAAAGAGCATTAAGAAAAAAAAAAAAAGAGATAATAAATAAATGAAAGGTGAAAGAGCCAAACTAAATGTGTAGGGATGTTATGGTTGCACATTTAGCCCTAATGTGTAGGGCTGTTAGTGTTAACACATGCGATTATTCTTGTTCATATTACATAATGCAGACTAATCGCAGTACCCATTTTGACCTAAACGTCTCTCTCCCGCAGAGCTTTACTTAGTTCAAAGTGGCACGTCTTGTATTCAAATTCAAAAATACTTTATTGATCCCAAAAGGACATTAAATGTTGTTGTAACTCATATTAATTCAGATTCTTTCAAGAGTTATTGCAGATAGTGACGGCCTCTTGTAGCCGTCTGTATTACAGTGAATATGAAGAAGCCTCTGACTGAAGACATTCTGTTGTCCCTCATCAGTCTCACATTCTTTCAACAACACACAGTTACAAACACTTGCGAAAAGATGAGTAAACATCTTGCAGGTAACAAAAATCATGCTAAGTTGTTTGTAGACTTCTCACCGGCTTTTAACACAATCCAGCCCCATATTTTGATTGTTAAACTTCTTAGCAACTTTCATTTAGATTTCAATGTGGTGGGCTGGATTCTTGATTTTTTTTCTTTCTTTTTTTTTTTTTTTACATCCAGAACGCAGAAGGTGAGAGTGAATGGATGCATGTCCACAGTGATGTCACTGTCTACCAGGTCCCCTCAAGGCTTTGTCCTTTGCCCTCTTCGTTTCATTTTGGACACAGACAATTGTCGCAGCCAGCATCATAATAAGCTAATATTAAAATTTGCAGATGATCTGGTGATGGTTAGCCTTCTACATGATGATGAACATACCCATGGCCCTGTGGTCAATGAATTTGTTGACTTGTGTGATGATGCTTTTCTTTTATTAAATGTACAGAAAACAAAGGACATGTGCGTCGATTTTAGACAGAAGCCCCATAACTCAAATCAAACACAGTGGAGTCAGTAGAAACCTACAAATATCTTGGGATTATTTTGGATAATAAGTTAAACTTTACCTGCCATTCAGAATATCTGCAGAAAAAGGGCCAGCAAAGATTGTTTAGTCTAAGAAAGCTCACAAAGTTTCACGTTGATAAGTGAATGATGATCCTATTTTATAGATCATATGTTGAATCTGTGCTGACTTTTTCTCTCCTCTTTTGGTTTGGAAATTTTAGTATTAGGTCAAAAAAATGCCCTCACCAGAGCAATAAATACTAGTAATAAGATTTTAGGAGTTGAACAATGTTCACTTACTTCACTTACTGAACTGTTCAATAAAGAGATCATAAGGAAAACTAATGCCATTCCTGCCGACAGCTCTCACGCTTTACATACTGAGTCCAGTTTCTGCCTTCTGGCCTCCGGCTCAGACTTCTTAATATAAAAAGTAACAGGTACAAGCACTCTTTTGTTCCTACAGCAATTTCTCTTTATGATGGAGGACAAGGTAGGGGGACTCACATCCGATTGTTGGTGTTTGTAGCAACAGTCGGTCAACAATGAAACACACTGCTGTACTCTTCCCATTATGTATTGATTTGTATTTGATGTCCTTTTTGGTATGTTTTATTTTTAAACTTTGATACTTTGCCTTTTAGTTTTTGTACTTGCTGTAGCATCAATGCAGCCTTCCCAAAAACAAATTTCCAGCTTCAGCTCCTTTGCCGCATGTTTCCCACCCCCACCCCATTTTCTCTGCCCTCTTCCTGTCAGATCACTGTAAAATAAGACCTCTTGTGCCAAAACAATTCTCCAAAAAGACCCACCCATCTGCTCTCTGCTCAGGCATCGCTCCTTTATTGTCACAATATGATAACTTCTGATCATCAACCATCCCTCACCTCAGGTGCCGTCTGTCTTGTCTCTCTGCCAAGACAGACGGCAGAGAGACTGTGAGGGTCTCACAGTTTACTGCGAGACCCTCAGTAAACTGTGGGTCTCGCATCATACTGTGCTATTCAGAGAGATTTGAAGTATTTCTTTTTCTCCATGAGTGGCATTTTGAATATTGGCCAAACTCGTATATTTTGGTCTCATCTGTAAGGAGCACGTCCTTCCAAGTATTTGCTGCTTAAAGGAAAGTGTTTCCTTACATATTTGTTAAAACTATCACTATGTTGATAGAGTATGGTATGACACGGGTAAATTGTGAAGAACATCGAGCTCCTGTGAATTTTCCCACAGCTTCCAGCGCTAACTAGAAACTACCAATCAGAGCCATTAGGAGGATCAGTGTCTATTATGCTTGTGTATGCGCTGCTCATTCCACCTTCACTCCCCCTTGCTTCTCTGCTGTGCTAGATAAATGGTTTTCCTGTAATGGTAAGTTGCTTCTCAGCCATTAACACNAAGCAAAAGCACTTTCAAGATCATCCTGTCTTGTTGAGGCTTCATGTAGCTGTTGACATTTATGAACTAAATTTGTACTGTTTTAATAATAGATACATGCGAGGAACTCAGTCTAATACAATGTAAATTTTTGCACTCTCTAGAGTTGAGTCAGTCAGCATTTTCTGTTCTGCACATCACAAAACTAACAAGAAGTCTCAGACTCAAGTAAAGGCTTGTTTGCTTACTCTGCACAGGTGTGCTCACGTAAGCATTTGGACAGGATACCATAATGTGACTAAAGCGGATAAAATGTCCACACGCATCAAACGTCCTTCACATCCTTCATTTGCATGTAAAAACAGGGAATGAAAACTCAGAATACAACAGCTATCGAGGTAATGTTAGGGTGTGAGCCTAAAACGAACCAAAATTGTTTGAACGAAAGAGTCTCCTTTTTTTTTGACTGCCCTTTTTCATGGAAAAGTTCATTGGACGTGCAGGCTGTGGGTATCTGGGTTACATTTTTACAGTGTGTTGGGAAAACTTGGCAAGAACAAAAACTCTGGCAGCAGCGAAGATTCCATCAGCTTTTGAGTAACGTGGCGCTGTGATCATGGGACGTTACATGCGTCCTGGCTGCAAATTTAAATGTCTGTGCCAACTCTTTCCAGGTTCTAATGGAAAACTACTGCTTCAGCTACTGTATTTCCTGCTCCATCTCTTCTCCATGTTTATGTCTTTCTCCTTTTTTTTCCCCTCCTGATTCTCATTAGCCTGTGTCAGCATATCCCATGGACCCAACCCCCTTCTCTTCCTTTCGAACCTGTGGTTTGAATGGAAAGGCTGAGTGGATGGAGGAGGAAGAGGAGGAGGTGGAGGAAAATAAAATAAAAAAGGAAAACAAAGTAATGTTGGAATATGTGTCAGCTCGAGAAATGGGCTCCACATGCTCGTCAGCATGCTGCATGATGTGGCAGACTTAATCTGCTTTCCACCTCCTCTTTTTTTTTGTTTTCTTTTCTCTCTCTGTAACCATCTTTCACTCTTTTCCTAATTGATCCCATTCTTCCTTTTAATAGCGCCCTATTTTTGTGTCTCTCCTCAATGCCGCGACAGGCAAATTAGACTTTGTAACAAACTGCAGCTCCTCGCTTTAGTCTTAAACCTGACGCGTGCCTAGGGCTCTCGGATGGGCCGTAACTTCGGCGCGAGCGATGGGAGAGTGTTTCACCTCAGCGTCTGGCAGTTTGACTTCATTCCGCAGCGTATTGCTCATTGCAGCCATAATGCAAACTAGCAAAGTCAGAAACTCTGGGAACACTTGTGCGCGTGCACACACGCAGACACACACACACACACACACACACACACACACACACACACACACACGCATACACTTTAATTCATGCTTAGCTGATTCACTGGTCACATTAGCAGCCAACAAGAGCTGGTGTTGAGAATAAAGTCAATTTACAGGGACACACAAGAGTACTGAACCTTTTAATGACTATCTAAACAGGAGTTCCTCTTCCTGAGTCACGGCTGTGTGCTGGGGTTTTGTTTTGTGCGGTTGCCCATGTATAAGAATTTGTGGCTATCTCTTTTTGTATTGATTGACTGATTTATATCGGCGCTCATGCTTGAAATGGAATCCACTCCTCCGGATGAACTGAAGACTCGGGGAACTCGCTGCACACACTCCCCGCATCTTTTCCCGCTCAAGTGCGTGTGCCTGTGTGTGTGCGTGTGTGTGTGTGTGTGTGAAATCTTGTATCCCGTCCATTTTCTTGCTTTCTTTTCTCTGTGCTCTACCTCATCTATGCCTAAACAAGCCTGAATCGCCTTCCCAAAGACTACTCTCCTCCACCCGACCTCCCCCGCTAGTTCATCCGGGTTCCCTTACTCCCCAATCCTTCATCTTCTTAGTGGAGCACGGGAGCATAGAGTGGAAATAACTGAGCCAATAAAGACGCTGCCAGCATCAATTGAGTCCCTGCGCCTCACATGGTCACTGAGGGTGGGAAGAAGTTGAGGAACAAGGTACAAGGGAGGGGAGAAAAGAGAATGGGCAATCGTGGACATGACTATGGATGTAGAGAGGGGGGCCCAAAGTGCAGTCCTCAAGAGATACTATCTTGTAACTCTTGGATAGATCCCACACCCCTAATTCAACTGGAAGGCTCATGACTAGACAAGGTGTCAATGACAAGGTGGTAAACGGATTCAGCCATTTAATTCAGGTTTGCTGAAGAAGGTTTGCATCCAGTGGTTGTAGGATATTAGCTCTTCAGGACTGGACTTGGGTACTCCTGATGTAGTGGATAAAATACGTAGTGTAGCATAGACTCTGTATAAGAAATCTTGAATAGATCTTGTATCATGCCGACGAGTTCGTACCGCTAAACAGTTTCACATGTGTCATGTTACAAACACAAAATTCAACACGTACGAATGTAGAAATGTGATGCAGGTGTGTAACTTGAGCTCTGTATAAATACATGTGCTCTGTACAAAACAGGACAGAACTGGCGACCTGAAGCATTCTTTCGCTCCATGTCCCTGTAGCGAAGGATCCAAAAAATACAGGTTGTTGGTTGTGCATTCAGTACCTTCACTTCCAGACCAAAAAGAAATCAATCTTGATCTTGGTTTCTAGGACCTGAGCTGAGAAGCTAGCAGAGACAAACCCCACAATACTTAAAACCAGTATTACACCAAAAGGTAGCTCTACAGGTATCGGTTTTATAGAATGAACGCCACACACCACTGTTCAGATGAAAAGGTGACAAAATATTAAAAATTCCAAAAAGTATTGAAAATTTAAATGAGGCGGAGACTAGACATGTGGCAGCAGGTGCATTCCCCCTAATGTCTTACAGCAAAATTTAATTATTAGGGTTTAACTGCCTGGAGCTCCTCAGTCAAACAAGACTGCATTAACTTTCCATCTCATTTACATTTAAAGGAGCAGCAAAAACAACAACAACAACCTGAAATTGAGAAGATTTTCTTAATTTTACAAAGTTTCCTGTTTGCTAATGCACCCACATTACCACTTCCTCCATGGAGGTGAGGTGCAGAGCTTTAGGTGAACAGATGGCATGACAGAACTTTGAGTGCTGACAGGACGGAGCTGGTTAAACAGAGACCTCGCGTCTCGTAAATCAAGGGACGTTTGTGGACCGCCATACGTTGGAGGCTGACGTGCCCATTGATCCTCCTTTTCCCGAGACGTTCGCTAGCCTAAATCTGGAGTTGCGCCAATCTCACCCACAGAGCAGAGCATCCGCGACCGTAATAGATCACGCATCACCTACACACCTGCAGCGAGCCAACATACACACACGGATCCTGTGAAGAGCTAGAGCAATTCTATCCCGTCTCTGCCTGGGAGCCGTATGTTCTGTGTCAATTTGTTTAACAATGGCACAGAGCATGTTTTGAAGCGAGGCCAATTTTGTCGGAACCCATCTTCCCCCTGAGGGTCTGACTCACATGATTATATCTCCTGTGTTGATCCTTCACGGCAGTCTATTACTTTGTTTTATTGTCTTCTGTTTTCCTTTTTTTTTCTTTTTCATTTTGCTATGATTGAGCCTTTTATGATTGCGTCTCTCAGGCTTGTCACTGCAATTTAGTCCCACCTGGCAAAAGATATGAATGGCTCACATGCATGTGAACGGGAGCAGTTACATCATTCCTGTAGTCACACGTAACTTCATGACCCGGTTTTCGTGTACGTTGCGTTGCGAGGAATCGGCAGAGAAGACACATCTGTTAACCGTGTGAGGCTCTCTGGAGGCCTCGGAAACGGCACCCTTTCATGTATAATACAGAAGCCTTCAAAATAATTGTGTCTTTCTTGTCGGTTCTTTCTTTTCTTCTCCCTCTGTGGCACCGCAGCACTCAGAGCAACTTTAAAGAAAAGGTCTGGTAATTATTACAGCTTTTTGTCTCTGCCTATCTGACTCGTATAGCAGATAAAAAAACTTAAGTATGGATTGTGTCTCCTTCGTAATCATGACGTTTATTGATGATGGCAGACAGGAGCAGGTGGATGTGGCTGGAGCTGGAAACTCGATCATGATTAAAGGCTGTTTGTCGGGGCTGAAAATAAGAGATGCGCCTCGAAGCAAAGCTTTACATGTTTGTGCATCAGAAGGCCAGCTCACGTAAGTCTATATGCTCCACATCACATGCCACAAGTCACCTCTGTTTTACCAAATCAAAGGAACTTACAAGGAATGTGTTTTGGTGGCGCAGAAGAAAAAAATATAATTTGAGACCTATTGATAGGCACATGCACACCACGCTGGCCAAACTTACCGCTGTGCTACTAATCATCACACTGGATTGGTTACCAGCACTGAGGAAAAAAAAAAAAAAAGTTTTAGATAGGTACAGTTTTAAAAATCTCAAAAGTTCTGTCTTACTTTGGCATTACTTTGGATTAATCTTTTTTTCTTTTGAAATGCAAGGGAAAGTGGCCTTTTATGCTTTTCTCCCAACTGATTGACAGACAGATTCCATCTCAAAGGCAGAGGCGTTAAAAAGTTTCATTTTCAAAACTGCTAAAAAGTTTTAGAGCAGCTGTTCAGCACTGATGTTAATTAGTGCTGTTAACATTTCTTCCAAAAAAAAAAAAAAAACAACTAATATCAGCTTGTTATGATTATCTATAAAGAGCAGAATGCTTCAATTGTAGCTGGCATGTGAAAACTAAGGAAGTAAAATTGTCCTGCTAATCAACAGTATATGCTGTAACAAAAAAAAAAGTTATACAAAGGTTAATTGCTCCTTCTTTAAAATAAAAAACTGAGAATACTCTGTAGGGACATTCATAGCGTCACTTCTGGAAAATGAGTATACAAAGTGCTGTTATAAACACTTTTATGCCAATGAATAATTTCTCCCTTCTCTGTCTTTCTCTCGAATACATAAAATCAGGCACACAAACGACAAATCTAACCATCAATTTTAATGCCTTTTTTGTTTTGGAGACAAAAAAAATTCCTTGTTAACAAATTATTATTATTATAAGTAGCAGTAGCAGAAGGAATACATCACAGCCTGCATTATAATGTGAAACACCATACTATTAGCTGCCCTTAAAAACATTAAAGATAAAAAAATGTCATTCAGGTAAAGCATCTGCTCACGTAAGCTTGTTCGTCCTCAGTCAGAGCTACAGTGTCATTAATTAAGCTTAACATAACCAGCCCTATGACAAACATGGATGAGGATCCAACTTTCCACCACATACAGTGAGCACAATATACGTCCTCCACCCTTCTGTGTCTTAATCTGCCGATGAATTTTCCTGCAAAATTCAAACTTAAAGTTGTCAGACAAATAGTCAAAGAACATTTAAAAAAAAAGAAAAAAAAAGAAAGAAAGTGTGTCAGTGGGGAAAGGACTAAAAGAGGTGGTCGGGTTAACACTGGTTGGTCACCTCGGAAACTTGGTTGGTCACCTTGGGTCGTAGCCCAGGCGTTTGGCGAGTCATCTCACGTACTGTTGAAAGATGCGCAATTAGAGCAAATGATGAATACAGAGCTAATGTCTGTCAGGTGGCTGTCTGGTTTGGCTCAGGAGGACCTACTTTAATTCATCATTGTTAAGTAGGTTTTAAGTGATGTCATCGACCAAATTGTCTTTTATGAGGAAGTGTCAGTTGTGCTCAGTGCAGCAAGCAGAACTGCACAGGGAGAAAACTGTGTTGAGAAAAAGTCAAAGAGCATTAAGAAAAAAAAAAAAAGAGATAATAAATAAATGAAAGGTGAAAGAGCCAAACTAAATGTGTAGGGATGTTATGGTTGCACATTTAGCCCTAATGTGTAGGGCTGTTAGTGTTAACACATGCGATTATTCTTGTTCATATTACATAATGCAGACTAATCGCAGTACCCATTTTGACCTAAACGTCTCTCTCCCGCAGAGCTTTACTTAGTTCAAAGTGGCACGTCTTGTATTCAAATTCAAAAATACTTTATTGATCCCAAAAGGACATTAAATGTTGTTGTAACTCATATTAATTCAGATTCTTTCAAGAGTTATTGCAGATAGTGACGGCCTCTTGTAGCCGTCTGTATTACAGTGAATATGAAGAAGCCTCTGACTGAAGACATTCTGTTGTCCCTCATCAGTCTCACATTCTTTCAACAACACACAGTTACAAACACTTGCGAAAAGATGAGTAAACATCTTGAAGGTAACAAAAATCATGCTAAGTTGTTTGTAGACTTCTCACCGGCTTTTAACACAATCCAGCCCCATATTTTGATTGTTAAACTTCTTAGCAACTTTCATTTAGATTTCAATGTGGTGGGCTGGATTCTTGATTTTTTTTCTTTCTTTTTTTTTTTTTTTACATCCAGAACGCAGAAGGTGAGAGTGAATGGATGCATGTCCACAGTGATGTCACTGTCTACCAGGTCCCCTCAAGGCTTTGTCCTTTGCCCTCTTCGTTTCATTTTGGACACAGACAATTGTCGCAGCCAGCATCATAATAAGCTAATATTAAAATTTGCAGATGATCTGGTGATGGTTAGCCTTCTACATGATGATGAACATACCCATGGCCCTGTGGTCAATGAATTTGTTGACTTGTGTGATGATGCTTTTCTTTTATTAAATGTACAGAAAACAAAGGACATGTGCGTCGATTTTAGACAGAAGCCCCATAACTCAAATCAAACACAGTGGAGTCAGTAGAAACCTACAAATATCTTGGGATTATTTTGGATAATAAGTTAAACTTTACCTGCCATTCAGAATATCTGCAGAAAAAGGGCCAGCAAAGATTGTTTAGTCTAAGAAAGCTCACAAAGTTTCACGTTGATAAGTGAATGATGATCCTATTTTATAGATCATATGTTGAATCTGTGCTGACTTTTTCTCTCCTCTTTTGGTTTGGAAATTTTAGTATTAGGTCAAAAAAATGCCCTCACCAGAGCAATAAATACTAGTAATAAGATTTTAGGAGTTGAACAATGTTCACTTACTTCACTTACTGAACTGTTCAATAAAGAGATCATAAGGAAAACTAATGCCATTCCTGCCGACAGCTCTCACGCTTTACATACTGAGTCCAGTTTCTGCCTTCTGGCCTGCGGCTCAGACGTCTTAGTATAAAAAGTAACGGGTACAAGCACTCTTTTGTTCCTACAGCAATTTCTCTTTATGATGCAGGACAAGGTAGGGGGACTCACATCCGATTGTTGGTGTTTGTAGCAACAGTCGGTCAACAATGAAACACACTGCTGTACTCTTCCCATTATGTATTGATTTGTATTTGATGTCCTTTTTGGTATGTTTTATTTTTAAACTTTGATACTTTGCCTTTTAGTTTTTGTACTTGCTGTAGCATCAATGCAGCCTTCCCAAAAACAAATTTCCAGCTTCAGCTCCTTTGCCGCATGTTTCCCACCCCCACCCCATTTTCTCTGCCCTCTTCCTGTCAGATCACTGTAAAATAAGACCTCTTGTGCCAAAACAATTCTCCAAAAAGACCCACCCATCTGCTCTCTGCTCAGGCATCGCTCCTTTATTGTCACAATATGATAACTTCTGATCATCAACCATCCCTCACCTCAGGTGCCGTCTGTCTTGTCTCTCTGCCAAGACAGACGGCAGAGAGACTGTGAGGGTCTCACAGTTTACTGCGAGACCCTCAGTAAACTGTGGGTCTCGCATCATACTGTGCTATTCAGAGAGATTTGAAGTATTTCTTTTTCTCCATGAGTAGCATTTTGAATATTGGCCAAACTCGTATATTTTGGTCTCATCTGTAAAGAGCCCGTCCTTCCAAGTATTTGCTGCTTAAAGGAAAGTGTTTCCTTGCATATTTGTTAAAACTATCACTATGTTGATAGAGTATGGTATGACACGGGTAAATTGTGAAGAACATCGAGCTCCTGTGAATTTTCCCACAGCTTCCAGCGCTAACTAGAAACTACCAATCAGAGCCATTAGGAGGATCAGTGTCTATTATGCTTGTGTATGCGCTGCTCATTCCACCTTCACTCCCCCTTGCTTCTCTGCTGTGCTAGATAAATGGTTTTCCTGTAATGGTAAGTTGCTTCTCAGCCATTAACACATTGAGCAGCTTATGAACGAGCATTACTGAGATCGCAAAGACTCTCCTCCTGACTCTGATGAGTTGTTTTTGACCTGAAGCGGGGCATTTTTTTTCAGATGGCAGTAGTAGCACTGGGAGCAGGTGGAGGTGCTCATATTCTCATATTCTGTCTCATATTCTGCTATGTACTCACAGTTTTAGCAACTAAATAAAATCATTCTTTAATCTAGATTTCTTAGTTTGTTTTTCTTTCAACGATAGATTTACATAGATTTTTATTATTATTATTATTATTATTGCCACACTTCCATAAAGGCAATATTTGTGTGGCATCTATGCAGCAGCTCTTGATTGCAGGATGAGAAAATGTGTAAAATCTAATGGAGGGAAAACATTTGTGACATTCTTTTTTTTCTTTTTTTTTTCTTTTTTTTTGCATGCAAGAGTGCATGCAGTTTCCAGATGTTCCATTGACTGAGCGTTCACCAGTGTTTCCAAAACCTTTTTACTCCAATTTGACCACAGCACTACGAGGCGGCTGTAAAAATCATTAATGAACTTGAACACAGGGATGCCACTTGGACATGTTTGAGAGGTTAGGGCTAATAATAAAGTGAAAGATAGTGGGCGGGCAAGGGAAGCTGACCTCTTAACAAAGAAGAGCAAAATTAATCTACTGAAGAACAGAACACTTCTCTGTACCTACTCGGCCGCTACGGCGTGGGAGGCGTACATAAATCAGCTGTAAATGTGATATTTATTCACCTCCTGAACTATTTGCTTTCTGACAATAAGAGTCAAATTTATGCTGCTGTTTAGAGGTGTGTTTTGGAGCGATCCCACCAGAGCCGCAACGCAAAGGATGCAATATCCAAGCCGTATCACAATACAGGAGCTGTTGGCCTGACCTCCAATCACAGGATAATGTGATAAGTAAGTTCATTAACCTTAATGGAGTAAAATTCTTTCACAAGGACCATGGTAATCTGTATTTCCTGCTGTAATGTAGTGCTTTCACCCAGGCAAAATGGAAGCGAGCCTCCCTTTTTCCCCTCCGGTATGCTATGAATCACACAGCAAGAGGTGAAGGAGGGGGTTGAGGAGGAGAGGGTAAAGAGGGGGTAGAGACCCAGAACAGCTCGATGAGGAGATTAAAGAGATGCCCCCGGGCTCATTTTCCAGCATTCTGGACAAGGTGATGTCACCGCACGTTTAACACCGGGATCTCCCATCGAGATACGAGAGAGAGAAACACAGAGAGAGAGAAGGAGAGAGAGAAAGGGAGAGAGAGAGAAGGAGAGAGAGAAAGGGAGAGAGAGACGAAGGGGTGCTGGAAAAAAATGGAGGGGAGAGAGGGGGGAAGAGATAGACTGAGAGGGAAAAAAAAAGTAATAAGAAACTGCACACAAGGGAGGTAGACTGTGCAGAAACGGGAGGGGAGACAGAGGGAGGGGAAAGTTGGACACAGACAATCCCGGAGCAACTTTTTCTCTTCTGTCCTTTCTTTGTGAAGGAAGAGTCCAGGAAAAAAGAGGAAGGGGGGGAAACAACATTGAATGCTTGACACGCAATGCATGTCGGATTCATGTAATCACAAAGTTGTGGATCAATCAGCAGTTGGAGGTAAGTTTTTTTGTTTTGTTTTGTTCTGTTTTCTTACTTTAAGTTTTTGTTCAAGCAGAAGGAAAATGATGTTTTTGCATTGACAGTAGCGCAAAGCAACAGTTTGCAAAGCGCGATCCAACGACTGTGCCTTCATTCATTTAACTCATTCCCTGCTTGGTCGCGCTGCAGCCACACAGATCAGTAACTTTCTCTGGAGGTTCCTAACAGACTTAACTGAAAATAATTTTGTCCGCACCTGTGAAGGGAGGAAGTATATTTTATAAATAAAAATCTGAACCGTGGTTTACCTTTCAAAAGTGTAATTACAACTGGAAGGCTTTGGATTCAACAGAGCACATCAATTTTTAAGACTTTCCACGCTGGGAATTGGTTGGACGTTTGGTGTGGTTTGCCCCACTGGGGACATTTTTTTGTTTTCTTGCACCGTCTTGACAGGTTTTCTTCCAGGATTGCCCTGCATTTAGCTTTATCCCCACATTATGACACTGCCACCTGCCTGTGTCATCATAGGGGTGGTCCTATGAAGGGGGATGTGCAGTTTTATCTGCATGGGGTTTTTGGACGTAGGCCCAAAAGTTCAGTTTCGTTATCACCTGGAAAGTGCTTCTGTTTCCATTTTTCACCACTGATTTTCATCTCGCCACTCTACCTTAATAGTGACATCTACCAGTTGCCATGTCTACGGATTGTCCCACCTGAACTGTGGATCTCGCCAATCTTTCTAAAGTTAGAATGGCCCTCTTCCCTTCTTCTCTTCTTGCCTGGCCTGTCAGTTTTAGGTGTCTTGGTACATCTTAAATTGAATCATATTACGTGAATTAAATTTAATCATATTTCGTGGGCTGTATGAAGCTGGAAATGTTTATTTATAATCTAATCTTGCCTTAAACTTTATTCTGGACCTGTCTTGTGTGCTTTTTGTTCTTCATGATGCTGTATGTCTGTTAATGTTCTACATAAAAAAAGAGAAAAACTTCTACAGATGCTCACAGCTTCATTTATAGAAATTAAATAAATAAAGGTGGACTCTTTACTTATTACTATTGAGGGCAACATAATTTTATTTAGGTATATGCATGTAAAAGGGTTAAGGTTCAAAATGTTGCATCCTTTTCTTTCTGCATCACTGTTTGGTAACTATACTTGGTTTAGATCTATCAGATAAAATCTAAGTAAAACACATAGCATATAGTGATGAAATGTGAAAAAGGTTCCAGAGAAATAAATGCTTTTCCAAAGCAATATAGTTGTGAAAATTGTCCAACACTCCAACACTCTAAATAAGCCTTATACTGCACATGACATGGAATCTTTTTTCTTTTTTACACAAATTAGGCATCAGCTGATCATCGAAATAGCAAAAATTTCACTGAGAACGAAGGAACTGAGGCATAATAAATCGTTTCCCATTGGAGATAATTATCTGACAAACGGTAGTTGTAAGTATTTTTTTTGTGTGTTGGATTTCTACAGTACTTCTTTAAACCACTTTAATAGTATAGCTGTTGGCAAATGCGATGCTGATTTTCCCTTTTATATCTTAGCCAGGCCCACACACTCATACTGCAGGCTGAGATGTTACTGTAGATCTTCCTGGTTTCCTTCCAGCACCCTCAAGCAGGAAAAGCTTCCCGATACGATATCCCTTGATTCTTTTTTTTTTCTCTTTCTTTTTTTTTTCCTCGGATCTAGTTCATGTTTATCTTTTCTAGTCGTGTCTGAGAAACGAGATGGCTCTTCAAATTTCGACCCCTTTTCTCCTTACACGGAAAAGAGAACCAAGGACGTTGTGGAAGGAAAAACCTGGAAGCCACATCTGCTTTCCACATTATAGAGGTTGCTGGATCCTCCGCATCCTGTGTGTTCTCCTGTAGACAAATACACATGGACAAACACACACACACACAAGAAAACAACCCAGATTTGTTTGAAATCCCTCTGTACACCCACCCCCACTTTCTAAAGAGTTCTGTTTTAGACATTTTACATAACTCCCAAAAGTAGTCCTGCACATTTCTCTTAACTTCCAGACTGTACAACAATTTTGAACACTGTTAGACGTTGCATTTGGGCATCAGAAACCTAAAGGAAAGGTAAAGCTGCCGGTCATACCAAGTATGGCTCTGGCTCAGGGCCAAGCAGGTCATGTCATCAGAGTTGACTTCACTTTGCATCATCGCTTTTGCAATTGGATTGAAATTGTCCTTTAGTACTGGAACTTTCGAGCTGCCTTGAGCGGATGTGGAAAGTATGAATGTGTGTCAGAACGTACGACGTCTGCTGGCCTGTTCTTCCCTCACAAGTTTCAAATAAAAGGCCTTGAATATTGCCTGGGAGGTAAGACATGTAGAAACTTGCCTCATTCTGTTTCCTGAATGTCAAACAAAAAAAAACAAAAAAAAAAGGGTTTGAAGGGTTTGGGGTTTTAACCTTTTTTCTAGTTTTAAGGTTTCTGCTGCTCTGAGTCAGTTAATATCTGGGATGTCTTGCAAGGTTTGGGTTTGGGGGGCATCTTTACTCACTTTTATTTGCTCGCAGTTCAAAGTTGTAAAAAAGAAAATAAAAGAAAAGGCTTGCGGTGCACTCCCAGGTTTGGCCTGAAGCATGTCCAGAGGTTTTGAATTAAGGAAGAGTTTCGATGTTCATGTTGCTTCCTTTTACAGCAAAGTACAAAAAAAAAAAAAGAACACTGTGATTGTCTGTCAGGCATTGTTAAGCAAAATGACTGATGTCAACAAGAACCTCTTTTCGATTTGATCTGTAAAAAACAAACAAACAAAAAATACTTCAGCTTTGTGGTGTGAAGAGAGATGAAATTGATTTGTTGGCATAGGCCGGTGCGTCGACTAACAGATATGAATATCTGAAAAAAAAAAAAAAAAGCAAATAGTTTAGCAAAAAGATGATGAAATGATGAAATAACTCCACAACTGAGGAATAACCAGCATACACTGATATTGGCAGAAATTACCAAACTGTGCAAAAGTCAAAAACACATACTGAATAATTAAAAGCGGTTCTAAATTCAAAGATGTCTTTCATGTTGCGTTTCAGGAAACGGTGGATAAATAAGTAATATTCCAGTCTTTCTTGTAAGAACACTTTACTGATACGTTTGAAAATGGCACACCTAGCGGAAACATTTCTTTCAAACTGACAAGTGAGCAGATGGGGGGAGAGGGGGGAGAACCAGGGTCACACAGAGCAAAGACGCTCCACATGCAACTGCTGGAAAATGTGAGCAGCAACAGTTGTTACTACAGCTGAAACAGGTATTAGTGTGTGTGTGTCTGTGTGTTCTCATGCATTATGTCACTTGGCACAAACTTACCTTGCATATGAGGAGGCTTCCTGAAGAGTATTGCATCGTATTTTCCAGATGCTTACATGAACTTATCAAAAAAAATATATATATCATCAGATGGGCCACTTTTGTGGCTTTAAGTAGGTTGGATGTCTTTTCCGCTGCAGCTGCATCAAATGCTCAGCCCTCCAGTCAAGCTTTTTGGCTGGAATATTGGATCATTCCTGACCCTTTCAGTTTGGTTGGATTGAGTTTGAAATTCTGTAACTTTTTGATTTGGATCATGATTCTCTTAACTCACACATCTAAGTTGGTTTCCTCAGACTCAAAAGCGGATAAAGACAACATTTATCTTGCCTCGAACTTACCTTGATCTCTGCCGGTTGCCATGTTAAGATTGTACTCCAATCTTTAGTATTCTCAAAGGACATCGGAGAGAGAAATGCAACAGAGTACCACATGGATTGAGAGGCAGAGAGCTGATATTGTTTAAAAGATTGCAAATCTAGAATTTAATATAATTACTGGTGAAATGCAACAATGGATTTTAAGAGCAAGGGTTTTTTTTGTTCCCATAACTGTACAATTCACTCCTTAATCTAAAAAGACCCAAGTCCCACTTTGAGGCTGAAATTGTGTTAATTAAAATCCTTGTCATGTGCTTGAAAACTCAGTATCTTTGATGTTCACGTTTTTGTATTTCTACCTCACTTTGCCCTCTTCCATATTTATGCTATGATTGATGGAATATCTTTCTATCTTCCAGAACAGTCACAGATATGGTGTCCAACCTGGCATTTATACCACACTGACTCATCATGCCACATCAGCATTGAATCATCAAGCAGATTTTAATATCAAAGACAACCTAAGTACATCCAAAAAAAGCAGTTTTCAAAGGAAAAAGGATGAAGGTTTTGGAGTGGCCTTGAACAGGTCTAGATATAAATCTAATTGAGATCCTTTGATTTGACGTTTCTTTGGCTTTTCATGAAAAGACCAACAACAACAACAACAACAACAACAACAAAAAAAAAACATCCCTAATAATTCATTGCCTTTTATCACATACTTGATAGCAGTTGTTCCTACCGAGGGTGGAACAAGCGGTTGTTTTGGATCGAGTATTTTGGATAAAGGAAGAAACTTTTTCACTATGCCATAGAGCCGAGTTGATACAAACAGCTGAGGACCTCAGTAAACGTTAGGTATGTTTTTAATGCAGATTTATTTGCCGTAGGGTTAAATGGGTCAACTAGGTCAGTATAAGTAGGTCAATGCATTTATACTCTGAATTGATATGACTTATTGGTAATTGGGCTAACATGATGATGATGAATTGCAATGTTAGTGCTGACAGAATTTACAGGTTATTATTTTTTTTTTCCTGTTTCATCTCCTACTTCGTTCCTCTAGTAAAGCATTGGGTGAAGTATTTGATGATAGAAGTGTGAACTGTGAAATAGTAAAATACAAGACAACATAATGAGTTTTTTTGTTTGTTTGTTTGTTTGCTTGTGCCAGATTTTATTGCAGTCTGTTTTACTAAGCGATTAGAAAAGAAAGCTAACGCAGATTTACTCAGGCAAAGCGTAGAAAAGAAATGCTTGGGGGTAATTTTCACAATGGCATATAGAGGAAGCAGCACAGTCCTTGTGAGGTTTACATGATAGACTGTCACAGCTAACAGTAAGATCAGCATTTAAACACCGTATGCAAGTCCAAGGATGTCAAAACACCAACAGCTGTTTTGTATTTAGTGATCTGCTTAACTAAGACATGTATTTTGTCAGAAAAACCTATTAGGTGAATGGAATATGTCAAACTAGAATTTAAAAAATGACTGACAGACTCCACAGCTTATTCCCTGAAGCATCTCAATGCTGGCCAGCGGTTTGCAGTTGGTTTCTGTCGTCCGTCTGTTGAAGTTGTACCAGTCACATGAAGAGACAATATATTAAATTGGGTTTGTGAGTATGAAATGAGACTTTACAAGGGTGGTAATTTAATCCCTTTGTTTCCTGTCTTTGTAATTTGAGCTGTTTTATACATTAACTTTATGAAATTGTGCAATCTAACAGTTTAAGATGTTTTGTCAGGACAATGTGGAAATTTGCATCGACCAGAAGCACAATACGTTCCTTCTTTGACTTATAATTTAAAGTGAATTTTCCTTACTCCACTTATAGGCTACTATAAGAGAAAGAAATAAATTATTAGACTGCATCTAGCAGAAAGTGACTTAGTTGTTTAATTCTAAGGTGATTCTAGTGTGAAACATTTCTATGTTTCACAAAAATAATGAAATGGGAATAAATCTAATGAGACTGTGTTTTAAATAAACACTTTCCAGGGTAGAACTAGCCATTCAATGTATAGTCTGTCTGAGTGTTTTAGATTTTTAACTGGAGGTTAAAGACCCATTAAAAACGTGTGAAACAAGAAGTATTTAAGAAGCTCAGGTGCTCACTTTGGCCTCATTAGGAATTTGCCAATTATGTTATTGGCATTTTTTTTTATTGCTTTCATGCCTAAGTGTTCAAATGAAAAGCATTTATTAGCTGGCCAGCAAAGCAGCTTGAATAAAGAACCGCTTTCTTTTTCATTATTATTTTAATATAAGTCGCCTACATCAATCCAAAGGGTGTGAAGCTTTAAGGACACGTCTTTGTTTCTGCACCCCATAAAAAGAGAACAGACTTTCTTTGTCAGATGGCGTCTTAAGTCTTATATGTAAAGTAATGCGACAAAACTTTTTATTGAGCACTGGAAGCAAACTGCTTTGCATTAGAGAAAATTAAAGCTATAATGGAAAGAGAAAACAGATCTAAACAAAGAACCAACTGCAAGAAATTGTGAGTGCGAGCTTTTCTTTTCTTTTCTTTTCTTTTCTTTTCTTTTCTATTAATACACTAGAAACAATATAAGCGATGGAAGTGAAATGTATGCGGCTCCTATCTGATGGACTCAATAGTTGTCTTTTCACTTCCATGTATTCATTCAGTGCAAGCTGTTTTGTGAATTCAGTGCAGCAAGGGCGAAAGCAAAACCTTGGCACGATATCAGCGACAAAATTAAGACTACTGAGCACCGAGCCATGGCTACTTCCTGGTCGCGAGAAGCTATATCCATTCTGGAGCCGGCTACATGTCTGATTAATAATGGGCAACTGGTAACTGAGCAACTGGCTGGTGGTGGCAAATGAGAAGGAGACTACTGAGTCGCGTTAGATTAAAAGAGGCTATTGACTAGCATATCTCGGCAATTGGCTACTTCCTCTGCTGACTATTTGCATGGATGGGCTAGCATTAGCATTGCATATGTGGGCAATTAGCATGCCTAGGCTGGTTGCCCGCAGCTCATGCTTCCTTCTTTAAAGGAAACTTTTATCATAAAACCTGGTTGGCATACAATATCTGTAAGCACCATACGTTAGATGCATTAAAATGTGTTCTTTTGACACACTTTACTGTAAGCCAATGTGACACCAGTGAGAAACATAATGCGTAATACGGAGCTGAAGTTGGCTTCCGATTGAGCTTCCGATTCACTGCTTCATAGCTTCCCCTTTTAATCTTAAAAACAACCAATAAGATATAATAATGCAACAGAAAAGGTTTTTATATGAGCTGTGAATGTGGATAATGAATCTTGGTCATCACTCCTGTCCTTCAGCTCTCGCTGTGAAGCTTTTTTTTTTTTTTTAGGGCTGGAGGAGATCTGCCATTGTTTTCCTCCCTGTGTTGGCTGCATTCTCAGTGACCTCCATCTCTCTCAGGACGCCTGCTTACCGGGCTCATAGCCAGACCTTTGGGCAGGCCTAGCGGCCTTAACCCCAGCCTGGCTTTATCTGCCGCAGCAACCAAAGAGTGTGTGTTGATGTTTGTGTGTCGGGGAAGAGATGTATCCCTGGCAAAACCTATTAGGAAGACTATTAAACTGTTTTGGATTTAGGCCAGATAATAATAGAAATTAGCTTTTCCCGCAGATGTAGGCTCTACAGACTGCGGATGCGTTATGAATTATATTCTCTCCGTGAGCTTTCTTATTATTGTGATCAGGCTGCATGAAGCCTGTAATAATGGCTACAGCTCCAGAGTTCTCAGAACACAGCTGTCTGAGGCTTTTGATTTACTGTCCACCCATGCAGGTGCAGGAAGAAACTTGTTTTCAGTGTCTCATTGCTTTTTTATATATATATATTTTTTTGCTTGCAGCTACTTTCACCAACAGTGTCCAAGTTGTCAGCAAAAAAATAACTCCTAGATAAACAGAGATATAACAAGAATATACAAGCTCTTGCGAGGAATTTTGACAGAACAGTAGTGGAAAAAGGAGACCAGACGCACCACCGGTTCCGAGATCCATTAAATTACAGAGTGATGGCGTGTCAAGCTATTCTCGATATTTCAGAGCAAAATTAGACAAGTCACACAAGATGGTATTCGCAGTCTTGCA
This sequence comes from Poecilia formosa, assembly GCF_000485575.1. Lineage (NCBI taxonomy): Eukaryota > Metazoa > Chordata > Actinopteri > Cyprinodontiformes > Poeciliidae > Poecilia > Poecilia formosa. The sequence continues at coordinate 10,564 of NW_006800382.1, read as the reverse complement.
GGAACGCCACATTGTGTACCCCTTGGCAGGAGTGTGTGGAGGTATTGGCAGGAGTGTGTGGAGGTATGCGTGTGTGTGTGTGTGTGTGTGTGTGTGTGTGTGTGTGTG
>NW_006800382.1:0-10428 GCF_000485575.1 Poecilia formosa | reverse complement strand
GGAGGGGGTCGTTTCTCCTGTCAGACAGAAAAGGTGTGCAGGGTCTGTCTGCATGACTGCCCTCAGGGCCCCCCTTCACCCCCCGCACTAGTAAACAAAGCCAAGTTATGGGGTCTTCACACATGCTGAGGTCAGGCGCAGGTCGGCTGGGCTCTGTTTATGCGAGTCAGCGAAGGCGTGCTTAAGTCCTCGCTTTCCTGTGCGTGTTTATGACCTAGGAGCTGAACAGTGAGTGGGGAGGATTACAGAGATAAAATGTAATCATTATTTACACGTGGCATGCTTTCCGTCTGCATATTTGTGTGTGTGTGTGTGTGTGTGTGTGTGTGTGTGTGTGTGTGTGTGTGTGTGTGTTTGTGTTTGTGTTTGTTGTTTGGCCACGTAGAAGCATCTGGTATACCATAACCCTGGCTCCGATGGAACAGTCTCCAGATGTGTTTGTGTGTTCTGGCCCAACTGTCTGTTTGACTCTGGACCCACCATTTTGTTTTAATTTATCCATTGTTTACTGCAATTTGTGTGCTGTCTTTTCATCTTCCGGATCTGGGTGCTGCACTTTATGCTTTGCATTGAAGTGTACACAGACAAACAGTCCTGGGGAACGCATTTTGGTCCCTTTCAGTTTCCTAATGTTTTTGACTGTTTCTTCACACTCCAACCTTCCCGATTGTAATTATTTTTTTTACATCAGAAAAAGACAACATGGCTAATCACTAAAATCAACCTGTAAATGGAAATGTTATTTCCTGGTGTAAAAAAAAAAAATCTGTCGCAGCCATTCGTGCCCTGTGTAAAAAGTATTTTCCGCCAAACCTATTAACCTTGACAGCAGCATCTTTTAATCAAGCAATTGCACTAACTGACAATTGATTGTGAAACATCATATCAGTCGGATTTACATTAAAACCTTGACTGGGCTGCTTCAAAACCCTCAATAATATTATCTTTAGTGTCACAGAAGATGTAAAATGATGCAGATCTTGTTTAAAAAAAAGCTGCACATTTTTTTGTCCATAGTACATAGAATATAATTTCAAAACCTTTGGGGTCACTGGAATGTGTTTAGGCAAATATGAAGTGAGCCCTTTTGTTCTCCTTGTTCAGCACTGTTTTTATCTTCAAATGTTTTCCTGATTGACTTGTTGATGCCTCCTTTGAATTAGTTTTGGTAGGTTGGCAGTTCTTGGGCAGCTTCACCACCATTCCATGTTTTACCCACTTGCATGGCTCTCATTGTTTTCTGGAGTTTCAAAGTCTTAAAATGGTTTTGTATCCTTTTCCAGATGGAGAAAAATGTCAGTGACGTTTGCCACATGTTCTTGAATTTTGTTTTAGCCTGGAGGCTCATGGCTTTTTAAAATAAACAGCTTTACTTCACATGACTAGAAAGGTTAAATTCTTGACTCTACAGGCGTGACATAAGACATGTTTGGTTAAATTTCACAAACTACAGTCTTTCAAAACAATTTTTTTTAATTAATTTATGATGTAACAAGGGAACAATTAAGTTTTTTTTTTAACATAGGGCCAGGTTTATTTGGATAAGATTTTAGTTCCTCAACAAACTAAATCATAATTTTAAAACAGTTTCTTGTATTTTCTCTGGTTTTCTTTGTCCAGTCTAAAAAATAAATGTGTTTTATGGTCTGAAACAATGAAGTGTGAAGTAAAAGAAAAAACAAAAACAGAAAACCTAAGGAAATTGTGAGGGCGCCGCTAGCTTCACACACCACCATATTTACATGCACGTTTCTGTGTGTGCGCTCCTCATTCAAAGGGCAACCAGATGGACAAGATAATGACTATGATCAGACTTTTGCAGAGTTACACTCCTTAATGAGGGCCATTCTGGTTAATTCATATGCCACTAACAAAGCCTGCAACATACCACATCATTAACACATCAACTGTGACTGACTCATAAATATACATCAACATCTATTTAGGAGTCAAGCATAATGCACAGCTGTCTGCAGACTTTCTGTCAGCAGGCACTGACAGAAAAAAAAACAAAAAAACAAAAACAAGATTTGACATTGTTGACTTTCACTTTTTTTGTCTTCTTTTCTCTTCACCAGTCAGCCGGCGGCCGAGGGAGGAAGAGATAAGAAGAGGAGCTGCTTTCAGACGGGTTAAACCATGTGGCTTCTGTGCTCCTCCCTGACTCTGTTGGTCGTCAGTTTCGGATCATGTGACACTCTGATGACACAAGAAGGTAAGTTTCAAAGTTTCCAAGTCGTGGCTTTTTTTCTGTCATAAAAAGAACCAGCGCGGCATTTTAGCGGTGACCATAATAATTAACAACCTTTAAACTTTTTCATTGTATCACCTTACAGCAACAAGCTTCAATTATGTGCTGCAGTTTTATGTGCACATGCAGCGCATATGTTGTGAAGTGGAAGGAAGGAAAGAAATGGTAATAAAAAATGTAATTATGTAATTTTAGTCAGATAGCCCTAAATGCCATTAACGTCAATCAGTCAGAATTCACTAATGTAGTTTCTGTAAGTATGCTGTGGTCATAAACACAACTGCCCTGTGCACATCTCAGATGTTTGTAAGAGAATGCTAGTGAACAAACAGAACTGTGAAGACCAAGAAGTATGCCAGTCAGGAACAGGGTTAGATTAAGAGATATCTCAAGCTTTGAAAGTCACATAGGCCACTGTGAGACCTTCAAAAACCTTCATTTAAGAATAGGTGGTGCAGCACAAGTGGATACCTACCAAGCCTGGGCTATCCACCTAAGCTAACAGGTTTGACAAGGAAAATATATCAGAGAATCAGCCAAGGAGCCCCTCGTAACTAGAGAAGCTGCAGAGTTCCACAAGTCAGTTAAAAGAATCTAAAGAACGAAAAGCAGTGCCGTTTCTTTTCATTTTGCATGCATGGCTGGCAGTGATTAGCTTCACGGTTTGTATTTGTTTAGACAGGATTGAATGGGTTGGGCAGCAAACTAATCGCTCTAGTTTCCAACTTATTTCTAGTATTTGTTGTAACCGACCTAGACTGTGATATTAATCTCAAAAGCTTTGTAATAATCCACAGGTTTATCTCTACAAGCTCATGTGTAACGACAGCTTTGGTTAAAAATCTCTAAAGCACATTTTTATTGACGTTGAGTTGCTGAAGCACATTCTACCTAATGCCCGAGCCATACGGTGTCTATTTTTGGGATAGCTTGGAGATAATGCTAGATTTTTGTCTGAAAGAACAACGATTTGTTTCCTTGAAATTACAAACTTCAATTCCAAATCAAAACAATAGTTGCTCTCAATTAAACTGACCCACGCACTGCCTGTGGTAGGTCTACGACCGATGGGGTTTCAGAGAAAAGTTCCAGAAGACGGACTGAGTTGTTTCATGTTATACTCTTACAATTTACTACCAGTGGGTTAACGTGCCACAGTGCTTTCATCTGCTCTGTTTTGCTGGGCTGCTCACTTTTTATCTGGACTTCAGAGACAAGTATGTCTGACGTTGTGCTCCCAAAAATGTGAGGGTCATAAAACACTCACCACTGCTGATTGTAGGCTCAAAGAAGCAGCGGTAAGAGTATCTTCCTTATGACTTCAAGCAAGCTAGCTTTTCTTTCTGTCCGTCTTTGTATTGCTGGCCAATACTAACACAGAATCTACTTATATTTTTCATAGACATTGTGAAAAGCATTAGAATAAATCAACCTTATTTAGTTGCTTTAACACAGGTTAATGTAGACTTGGCCCAGTCCACTCAGCTCAATTAAACCAGTTGTCAGGCTTCAGGAATTTGTATTCCCAGTAGGTATATCTGTATAACTTCAGGTAGGTAAAGGTAAAGCATTACTAATTTAGTAATGCATTTCAGCAACACTCAAAGTTCCGAGTGTCATGAAATGCATTAACAATGAAAGCAGCTAAGTACACCACAGTCTGACCTACGTATCTTGCAGCAGCAAGTGAACATAGAAAGAAAATGTACTCTGCTTAACAAGGCATATATATGTGGTTTATGTGGTTTTTCAGAACATCTGAGACCCTCATTTATAAACAAGTATTTAGATTCTTCAGTAGTGCATGTAAAATGTCCGGAGGCAAAGTTTTTGTTCTTTTGCTAACGACATGTTCGGAACAGTCGCTCAGGTTAAAATATTTATCCTAGAAAATTTTATTACAAAATCTTTAAAAAGAATAGCGATGACCAAAATATGATACAAGTATACAAGGTTGCTTTGTCTAGCAGAGGATGCACACCATATTGAGAGCCTGTAGTCCCATGTCTACTCTATTTCCTGCCAATCTACAAACAATTGTATTAAAGGATGGTTTAAATTTGAAACTGGGTCATAATTTTAAACTAAGCCTTAACTAAAACCAGTAGTCTTTAAATGTCTAGTCTAGACCTTCTCAAGAAGTTGACTGCATATGGAGTTGGATGAGAAATGCTGGATAAATGCCGAGCTCTTTTAAAAGGAAAACGGAGTACTTTTCAAATTTAAACCACATTTCGCTGATCAAAACACGTTTTGCTCGAGTTAACTAGCTTGTATCGTCTAACGCGGCGTGTCTGTATATGCCACTCGAGTCTCAACCTACAATAAAACCCATGTAATTACAGCTCATCCACTGGTTGACAACACTGTGGCAGTGGAGAGGCACCCGTGTTTCCCGTGTGTGGTTGTGTTCCTCTTCATGAACTGCCAGTCATTCTGAGGTTACATATTTTATATGGGGGGAGAAAAAAAATAGATCTGTTCAAGTTCTTGTATTCAACTTTCAGCTATAGTTTGATATAAGTTACAGGGTTGGAGAGAGTGTGTGTATGTGTGCCTACATATGTTTAGGCTGAGTTTGTGTGAGAAGAGACAAAAATAGACAACCCAGGAATCAAGGAGGCAGACAGGTAAAAAGAAATTTCTTTTGTTGTTTTGTATTATTTATTTATTTCCCCTCTGAACTGTCACACTCCCTCATCAGGCTGTCAGTGTGTTCTCGGGGGCCCGTTCTGTGATATCACCCGGGGGTGTGGGTTAGCAATCCCCTGGAACTTGTGGAGCTCTGAAGGAAGCTTTTGTGGAGGAGATGGTGCCCCTTGGGAGAATATAGTCGGTGCATTTCAGAGACTGAGTCAGCTCGCAGGTCCCCTGAGTCTTCCCCTCCAGTGGTTGGAAGAAAATGCTTTTTCTCCAACATTTTGTCTCGGGAAGCATCACATACACACACACACGCACACGCACAACATCCCTGCTTCCTTAAATCATCCAAATCCAAATTAAGCCGTAATTTGATTACTCTGTTGCCAGAAAGCAGATTTAAGTATAACTTGTGCTCGAAAGTCGAGCCGGATGATGAAAGCGACTGTTCCGTGGCGCATCAGACAGTTTGCGCAGCAGGAAGGAGAACGATTTCTGTATCGATTTGCTTTGTGTCTGTTTCCTCCTGTCTTTGTGTTAGCTACAGAAAGGCTGTCTGTTGTCTGGTGCTAGTGAATTCTAATAGCCTCGTTTGTCAGAACAGAAGTTAAAGATGGGGAGGCAGTCAGAAGCAAGAACGGAGATTAAAAATTCTAAATGTGGTTTTAAAAACTGACATACATGAATGTTTTTTTTTTTTTTTTTTGACTAAACATGTTAGCATATCTTTAAAAAAATACAGTCAACATCTCTCCATAAATGTTTTCTGTTGTGAAGGAGGGCTCATCATGTGGTGAGAAACTGGCAGGTCCCCTATTGTGGTCTGTCACACGCGGTCAACATGGCCTTTCCCTGAAGAAGTTAATCTTTTACTCTGTTCTGTGTTTTATTTAATTCTTCAAATACCACCCAACATTAAAAGCTTATGAAGTCAATTTGGCAGTACTCTCAGCTAGCAGCTGTTTCACAGAGCCAGAGTAACTAAGCTAGCAATGCTGCTGAATGTATTTTTTTTATGGCTTCCAGTTTTTATTTTGGTTTGGTCTTCACAAAGCCCCAAGATTCAAAAAAAAAAAAAAAAAAAAACAATTTACCTTTGAATGGTATCTATTGTCTCATGTGTAGTGCTTGCCATACATCACCAATAAGTGTGTGCCCTGCACTTGACAGTAAATCAGAGAACCAGCAGAAACTGCAGACGTGCATTTTAGTTTTCTCCCTATGGTTTCGCCCACTGATATCCAGTCAGGTTAGATGTGGAGTTATTTTAACATAAAACTATTGATCTGTGTAACTTCGAACGTTCATTTTCTGGTATCTCAGTTTAAATTCCAGCTAAGGGGAAGATGCACATAAAAATGGTTAGAGAGCTATCCTTAGTCCGTGAACACCGTTGAATAAGTGATCCTTGAATATCACGTCTTCGCGATAGGGTGCTCTAAAGCCCGCCACTTTTCATATTTGATTACCTCGGCAGTAAAGAATTTAACATTAAATCCCACCCAGAGCGCGGTGCATAAATTTGATCAGTAAATGGCATACAGCATGAGTTAGAAACAGACCTTTTCACATCTATTTTTACCCTATGGATTTGTGAGTCACATTCGGTATATTTTAACCCTGTGCCAGTTTCACTTAACTCTATGTAAATGCTCCCGTAAACAGGCACAAGGGTTCGTAGACGTTACGCGTAAGAACTTAATCTCATTTGTTAAACTATATTGATGTCAAAGGCATGTAAATCTGTGTGATGAGTCGGCCTATATTCATGTGAGCTTGTGAGTTTAAACTGAAAGCATGTAAGGGGCATAGAAGGGGAAAAAACGAGTGAGCTCATCGCCCTGGAGGGCTGCGTTTAAAGCCTTTCCACTCCTCTATGCTGCTGAAAAAATAAATAAATAACAGGAGTGTTCCCCGTCAACTGTGCCATTAGTTCAAGAGTCAGGGGGGCAAGTCAGATTCACGCTGTCGATCCCCTTCTGCTTTTCGTTTTTAAATTGTTGAACGTGGCATTTATTTTATTGCATTGCCCGCCATCTCACCGAGCATGCCTCTTTCTTTTACCATATGCTGCATTTGCCTGAACAGATTCGAGCGTGGAAGACTTTTCCATAAACTTTGGCTTCCTGCAGATCAGCGGCACAGCCCAATTATCTAAGAATTCCACTTTTAAAGTTTATTGAATAAGTACCAAAACGGAGACTGTGAATACACCTTTGACCTCTTACACACGTGGTAACTGTTAATATTTTGTGTAAAAAAAAAATAAAAAAAAATGGCATGCTCAAATTCTAGATTTTTAATAGATAAATGAAACGCATGTAAGGAAATAAAAGTGGAGAAGGAGGGGAATAAGAAGGATGAGAAAGTAGGAAGAAAGGGTTCATTGAACAGGGCACAAGGAAAGGAAGACACACGAAAGAGATGGCCTCATTAATTAAGAAGGAAGGGCACAAGGAAGCAGGGACTGAGGAAAGAAAGCACACTGGGCAGGAAAGACACAAGGACACAAGAATAAGGGAAATGGAGAAAAGCACCAGGAAGGAAGTAGACATGAATGGATGGGAAGAAAGACACCAGAAAGTGAAGACAAAATGAAAGCAAGAATGAGGGAAGGAACAAAAGAAGGGCACAAAGAGGGACAGTATACAGGTAGAAGACTGATGAAGGAAGGGAACGAGAGAGAGAGGGAGGGTAGTGGGGGAGATGAACACGAAAAAGGAAACAAAGATACAAGAAACCAAAGAATGAAGGACGAACAACACAAAATGAAGCGAGAAAGAGAGAATGAACAACATTATGACAACAGGATAATTATTAAATTGTCCATTTTCTATTGTCTTTTTCCATCCTTAATTCGACCAAGAAAAAAAAAAAACCCTCAATCACTAACTAAAAAAATCACTCTAGGACTCAGACCTCTAATCTTTCAAACATACTCTCACTTGACTTTAACCTGTGCGCTGTCCAAGCTAAGTGAGGGAACATCAAAAAACGGTATTTTACCCCTCTAAAGATGTAATGTCAAGATTAGTTTTTTAAAATTGGCAAGAAAGACTTATGGGATTGGGGCATGGGGGCGGGGTGCCACTCAGCAGTTTACTGACTGACTGCCAGTGTAGGATCATTACCTGCTTTGGCAAGGCTTGAACACAACCCATGAAAGAGGAGGTCGAAGTGAGCCAAAATCGCCCAAATCTTTTCAAGGCTACATGCAGTTACTAGCAGGATGCTGGCAAAACCGCTCAAACTTTGTGCTAATTAGCTTGTCAACAAGCAAAAGCTTTGCCTTGATCTCTGCTTGAGGGGAAATGGGGTTCAAAGAATGTGGCGCATCCTCTGCCAAACTGCTTAATGCTGTGAAAGTCCCCAAAATATGTTTTAGCCTTTGACTTATGTGGAATTAGTGTTTTTCTACCTTCACTGGGAGTAACTGTCTGTTAAGAAGAGGCAATTAATTCGGTTCCTAGTGTAAGAATGAAGACCCGTAGGATCTAAACATATCCACCCAAGCATACTGTGTCAAAGCATAGTTTCTAACGTACAGCAATCAACATTCACAAGAAGAGTATTTTATCACAATAACCACTATTGATTTCTAATCTGTTCTGTTTTTGCTTTGGTTAGCACACCCACAGAAGCTAATTAACTGAGGGGCGGCCAGGTCCACTGAGGTCAATCTTTCTGAGCAAATGTTCATTAAACATATATAAAAAAGACAATAGAAAAGACAATGTTGGATTCTGTCTAAACAATATTAATTTGTGGTTTAAAAGATGACATGTTGGCAAGAAAAAAAAAATCAATAGTTGTGTTAAAGCTGGTTTGGATTGATTTTAGGCTAAATTTTGATGGAATCTGTGGGTAAAAACATAACATTTATGCCAACCTAAAAAAAAAGAAAAGCACTGACTAAACTTAAACAGTCGTTATTAAGATGTTTTTGGATGTCCAATGGTTGGAGTAAAGGTGTTCATGGAGCACAAACATTATCATGAGATCATCAAATACACATGTATGTAACGAGTGATTATAAACGAGGGTCCATAGCACCTTAACTTGTGTGGATCTTCAAAACACACAACGTTATTGTGTTAGAGAAGAGGATGACTTGGATAAAGCAAAGGGACGTTGACAGTTCTATCGCTTTGTGTGTATTAATCTTTGGGAGATCTTCAAGGTCCGATAACCTTGAGAAAAGAAGATTCATTTTTCAGTCTCCAAGTATTCACGCAAACGATTAACACAAAAATGTCAAACGCGATCGAAACAGTTTTAATGATAACAAAAAGAAGAAAAAAGTGAGAATGATTGCGACTGTTGCTAAAATATCACGTGCTGACACAGTTTTTTTTTAGTGAAGTATAATATTTATTTTTGGCCAACATTACCTTTCTGGTAACACAGGTAACAGCTTTCACGTGAGCCGATAAGTCTTTCTCAGCAACAGATGGGGAAGGTGGAACGAGATACTGCGGTATTCTACATGCAGCCAGAAAAAAAAAAAGAAAAAGAAAAATCTCTGGCACATTTTCTGGCATCTCATTAAATGAACTTTAATGTGTACAAAATAGAATAAATCCATATATATCATCTCAAAATTATCTCCCATATATTATCAAACTCCATAAGAGATTTAATTGGCATTCAAGTGATTTGAAAAATCATAATTTACCATAAAATTACCAATAAACTAGAAACCAGAAATTAATAATCGTTTACTTTTAAAAGGAAAAGTTTGATTTAATTATATTGGCAGAAATTAAAACATTGTCCCTTTTCCTTACTTTCTGTACAAAACATGTGGCCTGTCTATTGAATGCATTACTGATTCCCAATATTCAATCATATTTGCTTAAAGATATAGCTTAACATTGTTTGCCTATAAGGTTGTTTGTATTTCATCTATTTCATTGACACCTTTTTTTTAACTGCTCAGTTGGCTAAATCTTTAAGCTAGCAAGTCAGCACCCCTAAAATATGCTAACATCATACAATTTAATGATTAAATTAGCTAAAATATTAAACTCTACTGTATTCTCACTTTGCTACCTTCTCCTTAAGAAATCTTAAGTTGGTTTCTATGAAATATGTCTACTCTAATTTTTGTAAGAGCAGGTTCTTAAATGCTTGTGGCTCATTGCTATTTAGCTTGACAAGCGAACTTATCATAAAACCAACAAAAATCAACAGAAGGCTTAGAAAATATAAGCTCCCTCACAAATGACGGGTTCCCGTTCAGTTTTTCCCCTTTTTGGTTTTTGTTGCTTTCTTCTCAATTTTTAGCACCATGGTTCTAAAAAAAAGTCTTAATGTTTTAAGGTGTGAAGACTTTTTTCCACTTCCATCTTCTCTGCTGTCATTTGTTTCTATTCCTCCTTATCTGTTGGCCTGTTTAACTTTTTGTGCCATCCGCTTTTACCTTCAGCCAGAATAACCCTGTGTCTGGCAGATCCTTCATCTTCTCTTTGACAGATGGAAATAGGGGAGTGACGAAAAAAGCAAAAAGAGAAGACTGTTTTATATACATATATATA
>NW_006800381.1:387313-408866 GCF_000485575.1 Poecilia formosa | reverse complement strand
GGGTGGAACCACAGCAGACGACATTTTCTACATCAACCTGCCTCTGTACCACAGCGCCGGCTTCTTCATCGGGTTGACCGGAGGCATCGAGAGAGGTGAGCGAAGGGTCAGCTAACTGCTTTGTGACATATTTTAGGCATCAGCTGGACTAAACATTTAGTTTGAGAAATAGACTAAAAGGTAAATATTTAGTTTTCAAACTAAAGTTTTTAGCTCATATTTTGCTTGTCAAATATTTAACAAGTTATTTAACAACCAAGCTAAATGTTTAGCTTTCTAACTATATATTTAGGTTGCTAGTTAAACATTTGTCTAGTCACTATGTGCAAACTGGCTTGCTGATAAGCGGAAGTGGAATATCAAAATAAAAGCTGGGTTTCACAGAACTCTGACATTATTATTGCAGAAATGACATGGTGAAAATATGACTTTGAAAAATGAATATCTCCATTATTTTCACTGTTGCATGCAAAATAAATTAACCTGCTGTTAATTTTTTAAACAGAGGCCCTCGTTTGGCGCCCGTTCCAGCGTGGCGCCCCAATGCGTCACATAAAATGCATTCCCACTTTTTGCAGATGTGTCATGTGATTCGCTGTTATTTCCAGGTCTCACTCTCGTTCTGAGGAGGAAGTTTTCAGCCTCTCAGTTCTGGGACGACTGCAGGAAGTACAACGTGACGGCGATCCAGTACATTGGCGAGACGATGCGTTACCTCTGCAACATGCCAAAGGTGAGAAATCCACGTGCGGTTTTCCTTCCACATCGTTTTCTGTACATTTGCAGTTTCAATTTGTTTGTTTTTTTCGCAGAAAGAAAACGAGAAGAACCATAAAGTTCGAATCGCCATTGGGAACGGAGTCCGAAGCGACGTGTGGAGCGAGTTCCTGAATCGATTCGGCGACATTAAGGTCAGAGAGTTGTACGCTGCCACTGAGGGAAACATCGGCTTTATCAATTACACGTCCAAGATCGGAGCGGTGGGACGCATTAACTTTCTGCACCAGGTAAGAGGCGCTCCCTCTAAAGTCATTTCAAGTATAGAAAATGGATAATTGAAAAACGTGTTAAAATGAGGTGCATTTTTTTAAGTGAATTTTGAAAAGATTTGTTCTAATTTATCTTATTTTCCAATTCATAAAATTCATAATTTTATGAATTGGAATTGTGAATAATTAGGAAATTATTCATAATCTTTATATTTAATGACATTTTGTCATGTTAAAACATTTTCAAAACCATTTAGTTTTTTATTCACCTTAAAGCCATGGAGGTTTCTGGTTCAGGAAATGAGAAGATGTTAAAGGTGTAAGAAAACAGTATGAATGCAGCTTTTTCTATTTTACCTTGAAATATTTTACTAAAGAACCAAATTTTACATGTCACAGGTTTTATTCCTGCTTGATCAAACATTTGATGCTAATTTAATTTGATTTGAAGAAACTGGGATGTCCAATTGGAGCGCTACAGTCGTCAAGGTTTCCTGAATTTCACTTTAATGCTTTAATGTTCTGTGTTTTGATCCGTCATCAAACGTGAAGCTGCTCCCATCAGCATCGGCTTCACGCATTAAACAAAGATCAGAGATGATCAGAGGATATGAAGAGTTTCTGTTTCACTCTCAGACGCTGATGAGACGTTTGCTCTTTCCTCCCAGATTTTCTTTCCTTACACTTTGATCAAGTTTGANGATTAATCGTCAAAAGTAATTGATTGCAAAAATAATCGTTAGTTGCAGCCCTATTAAATATAAGAAGCTCACCTACCTATTCTGACTGAATTCAGTATGTTTCGTTCTGTTGGGGTGCAGAGAGAGAAGACATGGCTTCAGCAGCTGGAGGAGGCTAAGAAAGAGAGAAACGCTGCTGAGGTGAGCTGCCAAACAGACGAGCTCGAAGCCAGCGGTCGGGCAATTTCTGCTGAGGAGCTGGACTCCAGGCTCGCTGCCCAGAAGCAGCAGCTGCAACTGGAAGCTGACAAAGTGCAACGCAAAGCTGTGGCGGAAGCCAGGAAACTAATCCAGAGAGAGTTGGAAGAGAAACACCTGAACGACATGGCCAAGCAGGTGAGTTTTTTAAGCTAGTACACAGCGAATAAGCTTTACCTCACACAAGCTGGGATTCATTTGTAGGTTGTTATCAACATTAATCCTGTAAACTGTTAACCTTGTTTGTTATTTAAATGGTAAAGCTTAGTGGTAGACTAAGCATAGATTTGTGTTTCAGGTTGAAGGGGCTGTAACCCGAGCCTACAGCCGCTGGATCGAGGATCTGTCTTCGTTACCAGAATACCAAACTTTACTGCAAAGAGAAAAGGACAAATGGGAAGAGCTGCAGGAAGAAATAACAAAGGAAAAAGTAGGAGAAACTTGTTCATTTTAGGGCTGCAACTAATCAGTTATTATGATGATTAATCAATTAATCTGATTTTAAAAAAAATTGGCAGATTTTGGATTTGTCATCAGATCACTTGAGCTTGTTTTATACAATATTAAAAATACATTAAAATATGCAAATAAACAATTTAATTCCTTTTTTTAAATTACAAGATAAACATTTTAGTGAATGCTTGATCAGTTGTAGCAAAAACAAATACTTTGCTCAGGCTTTTCTGTTTGACATCAATACAATATCAGGTTGATCTTTTGTTAAACCTGATATTTATCAATATCAGGTTGATTAATTAACTGCTAATTAAGAATCGCTCATTCTTAATTTGTTTTAACAAAATTAAGAATGAAATTTTTTCACTGAATTTGAACTAGGGGAAGCTAAATCTTTGCTATCTTAGGAGTTCTTGGGTAGAACATATTTATAAAGTTGTTGTTTTTTTTCTATTTTTATTGCAAAATGTTTTTCTTAATTACTGCTCAGACTGAGTTTTTCTTCCGGCAAATGGCCTTTGTTTTTTGAGTCTGTACACTCCAGTTAGTTAATGATTAATCAATTACTAAATTGGTTGACAATTCTTTCAGTAATTGATTAATCCAATTAATTGTTTCAGCCTTGGTAAATATAAGTGAGTTATGCAAAGAAAACCACCTGGATGTATATGTCAGCAAATGTCCTTTTTTTGAGTTTGTATACTCCAGTTAACGATTAATCGATTGCTAAGTTAATCACGATTAATCAAATTAATCGCTTCAGCCCTAGTTATTTTTATAATTACTGTCAGTGCAGTTTATCCTCCTCTTTCCATATTTTTAATATTTAATTTTTAAATAAATTTTCAGGTATCCCAGGCCTTGCAGGAAGCAGAGGAAGAGTGGCGGAAAAACCAAGTGGAGCAGCAAAACCCGGGGGACCTTCAGGAGGAGCTGGCAGCTCTCAAGAGCCAGCTGGAGCAAGCTAGCAGAGAGCAAGCCGCCCTGCTGAAAGCGGAGCTGGCTGCAGCCCGAGCCGCATGGTTCAGAGACAAACAGCAGGAGATCTCCATCATCCAGGCCCGAAACGAGCAAACCTACCAAACCAAGCTGCAGGACCAGCGCAAAAACCTGGAGCAGGCTGTGCAGGAAGCCAGAGAAGACGCTGACCTCCAGAGGAAGGAGCTGCTGCTGCAGCTGGAGGCCAAGCTTCAGCAGACTCTGAGGACACGAGAAGAGGAGTGGAGGAGCCAGTGTGAAGAGAAGGATCTGGCTGAAAGGCGGCAGGAGAAGGAGAAGTTTGTGTCAGAGCTTCAGACAGCACTGGCCCAGGCCTCTGCACGGCTTCTCAGGCCTGCTGAGACGGAGCATCAGGAGGCTGAGGATGGCAGGAGAACCGGTGGATCCCCGTCAGAAAGTACCATCACAAACATCATTGAAACATCGTGCAGAGACATGATGAACAGAGCACTAACAGAGGCCAAGAAGGAGTGGAAGAAAGTAGGTTTTTGTTCATTTGTTACAATTTGTCTGATGTTTGTTCAGTTCCTTTGTTGTACACAAAAGCACTAGGGATGAAACGATTAATCGTGATTAATCGTTGATGACAATAATTGTCAACTAATTTAGTAATTGATTAATTAACAGAGACTAAAAACAATTCCTGAAAAAACAACCCAGAGCAGAAATTCACTCAAAACTGTACAAAACTATAAACATTCTGCATTAAGGATGAAAAACCTTTGTTTGTAAATATGTCCTCATCAAACCTCCTCAGGTGGCATAGTTTACCTTCACCTGGTTTAAATTTTTTAAAGAAAAGAAAATCCTCTTATTAAGCACTTTTTACCGTCCATTTACAAGAAGTAAAAAAAAAACAGAATAGTGTTTGTTTTTAGCTCCACAAGCAACCTTTGCTACAAATGATCACGTGCACATGAAAAGAATGCTGTTTTTCCATTTTAGGAAATAAAATGTTTATTTTTTTATTTGAAAAATTAATTTTATTTATGGGCTGTTTTTATTCTGAACTCTTACATTTCCAGACCAGGCAAACAGAACAAGTTTAAAACAACTTTGATAAAGACCAATAAAAGAGGCTTCTATCTACACTAAAAATATTTAACTTCCTTAGAAAGTCCCTGAGTCTCTGCTGCCCTTTTTTCAGATCTTATGAAAAGCCAGCTTATCTTTGATTATTGCTCCGAAGTGTCTGTAGTTGCAACAAACTGAATTTATTTACTTTTAATAATGTCTGTATTTTACTTTTACAGATGAGTGAAGAAAAGCTGAGCTGCATCCTAAAAGAGACGCACGAGAAACACACAAGACAAATCAACGAAATTCAAGGTGTGCATTGCACTTGGATGTAAAATATTGCATTATTTTACACTTTTTAATTTCTATCATCACTGCCTGTTGTCTCCAGGCTCTCTTGCTCGGAGGAAGGAGCAGCCTGGCTGCAGGAAGGGATGCACTGAGAGTTTGGGAAAGCTGCAGAAGAAGAATCAGGAGCTCCACAGGCATTTAGAGAAAGCCTGTCGTCAACTTCAGCATCGCATCCGTGAGCACAAAACAGCAGTGCAGCAGCTTCGAGGTGCATTTAAGTGATTTAAACTTCTGTCATAAAATCCTGAACCCACACTGACTCTGCACCTCTGTTGTGTATTTATTTTTCCCTAAAATGTAGATGAGCATGAAAGCAGCATTCAGAAGCTGAAAGAGGAACATCTGCAGCAGCTGGAGGAAGTGAAGAGAGCTAATGAATCTTCAGGGTTTGTTGTTCACATCCATCCATCCAGAATATTCATTATAAATTATTTTATCTAGTAAAAATTTATGTTTTCCCTGTAAATACCGAAGAATATATTAATTTGAGTTCGTTTTATCAAAACAGACTGGAAAACTCTTACTAGAAAGCCTAAGCAGTATTTGTCGAGCCTTCTTCAAGTGTTCAGATCAACTGTTAAGTGTGAATATATTTTTATTTATTTGAAGTATTTTGAGTTTTGAACTAACAGAATCACAAAGACCAGGAGTGGGATTGAAGTGTGCAGACATTTAAAGCTGAATTTTAAAGCCGTATAAACAGTGAAACATGGCCGCCTCCTAAAATAACGTCAATCAGAGCCGTAGCCAAAAGGAGCAACGTAGATCCACACAACTCAGACTTCCTTTCTGGAAGAGACGTAATAACAAACTAATAGATGTGGACAAAGATCTCTGGTCAGAACTAACGATGTGCATCGTATCATTTATCGTGAAAAATTTCTTATGTTAAGATTTCTGATTTATCGTCATGATAAATTTCGATCAATGTTTTAAAAAAATTACTAAAATGTTAATTTAACCATTTTCTCCTCTTTTTCACACCAATAAATATCAGTACATTTTAAAATATAATTAAAGTCTCTATGTGCAGTTTAATAATAAAAATCAAATATTTTGTGTCCTGAAGAAGCTTTTTTTCCAATATAGATGTTTTTCAAGAACATTTATGCTTGTGGTGCTATGCAGTTACCTTAAAAAAAAGCAATAAATAATTTTTCATCATCAGTTTTATTCTTATCACAATAACAAAATATTATGACATTTACATTGGACACCTTCAAACCTTCTTGAAACATGGCAGCATCATACTGTGGGGATGATTTTCTGTAGCGAGGACAGAGAATCTGCAGGATGATCCTAGTAGAAACATTTTTATATTTTTTATTGTTACATCCTATGTGTGTTAGTTTGTCTCAAAAAATCACTACAAAATGCAGCAAGAAATATAAAAGGCCTAAATAATAATAAAATTCAAATAGTAAAAGTAATTCCACACAACTTTAAACATCTGAAAGTCTCCAGGCTTTTTAATTGGTTCAGATCAGTATAACTGTGGGAAACTTTTTCTTTTTTTCTTCTCAGAAGTTCGGATCACCAACAAAACCTTCAGCAGGGCCTGGAAGAGATGAAGCAGCAATACCTCGTCACCGTGGAAAAGATCAGAGGTCGGTGTTGAGTTGGACGCACAGAAACTTCCCCCGAGTTCGCAGCAGCAGCAGCAGCAGCAGCAGCAACAAACAAATCCGACTGTGTGTTTCTGCCAGGGGACATGCTGCGCTACCTGCAGGAGAGTCGAGAGCGCGCGGCAGAGATGATCCGCAGCGAGGTGCAGAGAGAGAGGCAGGACACGGCCAGGAAGATGCGCCGCTATTATCTGACCTGTCTGCAGGAGTTACTGGAGGACGGGGGGAAAGCCACGGGGCAAGAGGCTTTAATTGTCCCGAACTTGTTCGCTTGCTGCAGTATTGCTCCTCCGGCTAATTGTATTGATCTTCCTGTCTTCTGCAGTGCTGAGAAGAAAATAATGAGTGCTGCAAGCAAGCTGGCAGCCATGGCTAAAGTGCTGGAGACCCCGGTAAAAAGTAACTCTGGAAAGAATTACTCTCCACCAAGTAAGTCCTAGATGAGGAAACAAAATTCACATTTTACCAGTTTTTAGATTTCTACTTGGGTCTCAACTGCTTCTGAAAACTTCCAGAGTAAAAAACAAAAACCTGAGTTTTTGGCAATAAATTTATGTTTTTTGGCCGTTTCAAAAACCTCCTGATTGTTGAGTCAGGGGACTGCGCCGTTGCCTAGCAACTCGAGCGGCACTCCACCTGTCACTTAGCAACCCCAGCGGAGCTCCAGCACATTTTGTCAGCTGGTTTTACCGCTGTATATTGGCTGCAGGAAGAGACAAGTGTTTTGTTGTTGACTTACCATCCAGAAACCTCTTGCTGCATTCTTATTGGTTGTGCGGGAGGCTCTGCTTCTGCTTTTCAAAGATGTACAGTTGTTTAATTGTGCATCTTTTTGCAGCCATTTTCACAGGCGAATGTAAACGTTGCCTTGGGGGGCGTAGCCAGAAGCAGCCTATTTGGATTTAAAGTGACAGAGGCCCTAAAAGATTTCATTCTCACAGGAGCTCAGAACTAAAATCTCATTATCTGAGAATGATTTTGTATCATCTCCCTCTGTTTTGCATCGGCAGGTTGTTCGACGGGGGAATCTTCCGGCACCATTGTTGGCGTTCCAACTAGAAGTTCAGGTTTCCGTAGCAACCTGACGACGCTAAATGAACTTCCTGATGCGAGACCAGAGCAGCAACCCCAAAGGGAAAAGGTTTCTGCTGATTCAGGCCCCAAATCAACCGCAGCATTTAGGACCAAACCTTTAACTCAAACCTTTCACTCCGAGGACGGCTCCGTGACGAAGCCACAAACCTTCGATTCAAACTCTTTCCCTCACAAACCCTCCCAATCCCACGTGGGTTTCGCCAGTTTGTCTGCGAGGGGGAAAAGCGCCGAGTGGTTTCTGCAAAGAGGCGACTCCAGCAAGGCAGAGTTGGCGCGGCAGAGCCGGCCGTTCCTCGTCCAGGAGGCTCCAGTCAGAGAGGAGAAGCAGACCGACTGGAGCCTGACCGACTCGGACAGCGGCCCAAACGCAGCCAGACCGCGGCGCGAAGCCGACCCGCTCAGACCTTTTTCTGCTAATTCAGCTTCGGATGCTGACATCAGAGCACTAGGGGTCGCCACTCCGGACGATTCGGACCTGACGGTGTACAAGGAAATCCCCAAGCAATCACTTCAGACTGAAAACAACAAGAAAGCAAAGAAGAGTCTGGCCAGAGAGCCGATCCCCGGCTCAGACGGCGACGTTTTCTCCAGGCCGCCGTTCTCTGAGCTGAGGCAGCGTCTGCAGGACAGCGGCTTCGACAGCCCCTTCTACCTGCAGAAATAACAGAGGAGGGAGAAGGTAAAGACATGTAGCCCAATAAAATGTGCCTTTGTTTCAGTGTTATGTTTACATTTAAAACAGTGGCAACATTCTTCATTACACCGCAAAAACACAAAATCCTGTCATCACCGTCTAGTTTCTACGACGAATTAGGGCTACTGGAGATGGAAAAAAAACTCAATCTCAGAAATGTTCTAGAAAGAACAAGGACATTTCTGAGCTCCAAAAGTTGAAAATTTACTGGAATTTATTTTTATTTTATTATTATTTATTTTATTTTGAAATTTTGAGATTAATCTGAGAAATTCTCTATAGTTTGAAAAGTTTTTTTTTTTTCTAGCAAATGTTCAACTTCTCAGACTTGGACATTTCCAAGATTTTTCTAGAAATATTGAGATCAATCTAAAAATCTGTTTTTTTTCTAGACTTTTAAAACTCAAATTTCTGAGATTTAGTTTAGAAAATTTCTGAGATCAATCTAAAAAAAAAATTTCGTTTTTTTTCTAGCAAATTTGAATCTCAGAAATTTCAACTGTTCTGGAAATATTGAGATTAATTTCAAAATTTCTGAGATTTTTCTGACAAACTTTTGATTTTTGAAACTCAGGAATTTCCAAGATTTTTGTAGAAACCTTCTGAGGTTAGAGGATTTCTGGTGGACATGTACTCTTCCTGTTTTTTCTGTTTGCAGTCACCCTAATATGCCGTATTCTAGTCCAAATATCTTAGGACATTTGAAATATGAAGAACCAGAAATGACCAATGTTCAGACTAATTATAAAACATTCCCTCTTTCTTTGTGGTTTTACATCAAAATGAACAAACCAGATGTTCTGGTGAAGGTTTTTATATAACTTCAACCTCAATAGCAATAAATAAGTTTGGAGAATTTGACGTGAAGCTTTTAAAACTGAAAACTCTTCTGGTTCTGTTTTCATAAAGTCAGCAGAATAATAAAGAAGGTCTATATATTAGTGAGGTTGTATCTTTACATTGGAGTCAAACCCTGAAAAATAATGATTCACAACAAAGCCAAATCTGTACAACATTCATGTTCATAATGAGTTTATTTAAAGCTTTGACCAGCGCTGTGCATAAAAAAAATAATCCTTATTTTACCCATTTCATAGATGAAATAGGCAGAAAGAGCCTCCACTGCACATTTATGACTCGGTTTACTTTATCACACGTGAGGATCTGCACTGAGCCAAAGTAAGGGAAGTTTTGTGCTGGATGAAGCAGATAAAACTTGTTAATTATTGACCGGTGGAGTTGCTGGAGGCCAGTCAGCCTCCATGTTTCATTCTGTTTCGCATGACTGTGCAAAGCTAATCTCATTTGCCACTGATTTTAGCTTTGCATTCGCTAAGCTGCTGCGATTTCTGCATTGATCCTCCGTTTTTGGTCACAATAAGAAGCATCTGCAGCAGAACTACGGTTCCACAGTGCAGTTTGTAGCAGTGAATGTTAATTTAAAATGTCACCTTTTTTTGTTTAACTTTAATGAAATAATCGCACTGTTGCTCACCAAAAACCAGTTTAAAACACAGAAGAACTCAGGACATGTATTACACTCCTTATTTTTAATGCTACAGTTGGGTCATTTCAAATAAAATCTTGTTTTTTAAATGGATAAAAGTTGAATTTTTATTTTTAAAAACAGTATTTTTGAATATATTTTTAACTCCATCCACAGAGAAATGTCTGAAAGACACAAAATGGCAGCTAGCTCTCACTAAAGGGCGTAAACAGTATAAAAACCCAGATATTCAATCTCTGCTTCTTTGTTTGAAACGTGTTTTTATGTTCATATTTGTAAAATGTTTTAGATTTACAAAATGAGCTCTGCATGCATTATAATTGTTTCTGTATTTATATTTGTCATTTTAATAAATCTTGACTTATTTCAGACTGAAAATGTTTCTTTCTATAGGACCTAAATTTGTTTTACTTGGTTTTGCGTGAAAAGAATAACTTGGAGACTCGCTGACAAATAGGTCAGCGTGAAACGTTTCTGCTCCGACAACAAACAGGAAGATTAAATGAATTACCAACAACGAGCCGAGCCGCACCGGGATCCTCGGTTACTGATCTGGGTTTTCTTTCTTCCTTTTGTAGCTCCTGATAAAACGGTTTTAAACAAATATTCATATAGTTCAGAATCCAGAATATAAGGATTCCTACAGAATAGGGTTAGGGCAACAGAAGAAAAAACATCTGCTTTTAATCTCTGAATTCTGAGGGATTGAAAAGTCAATTTTGAAACTAAGAAAATTCAAAATTCTGAGATCAAACTCAGATTTTTTTTCTAAAAAGTCTGAATTTACAAATTTTGAGACGAAATTCCAAGATTAATGTCAAAAGTCTGAGATTAATGTCAAAATTTGGAGAAATGTCAGAATTCTGAGACAAAAGATTGAAATTGGACATTAACGTAAAAATTCTGGCATTAAAACCAGAATTCTGAGAAGAAAGACAATTTAAAGATTCATGTAAAAATGATGGGATTTAATACAGAACAGTGAGCCTAATGAAACAAATCTGGGATTAAAGTCAAAATTATGATTAAAAAAAAGTCAGAATTCAAAGAATAAATCTATAAATTCTGGGATTAAAGTAAGAATTTTGAGTAAATGTAAAATGTAAAATTCTTTAGATTAAAGACAGAATTGTATGATTAATGTAAAAATTGTGGGATTAAAGTCTGGATTCTGATTTTAAAAAATAAATGAAAATTCCTCTATTAAACTCAAAACTGAGAAAAGAGATTAATAAAATGAATATCAAAGTGCTGGGATTATAGTCAAGATTATGATAAGATTGATTAAATCAATGTAAAAATTCTGCTATAAAAGTCAAACGTATGAGGGGGGAAAGATGTGTAACTTGGAGGAAGAGAATTGCAGATGTTTTGCTGGTTATTTCGATTTCCAGTTATTTTTTGTAGTTTTCATAAATGCTGTAAATCTTTCTAACATTGGGAAACAAACTGTACCTCTCACCTGCTGGACATGAACCCAACAGAATCGTCAGGGTCTGATCCTTTGACCTCTGTCCTCATTGTAGCTTTCCTCAGTTTTCCAGTGGTATTGACTCAACGCGGGTCAGCTAAAGTCAGCGTCCCGGTCATAAACTTTGGCACATATTTCTGGCTGAACCAGATCACGAGCGCGTCGGCTGTCGACTCTGCTGGAAAAGGGAGATGAGAAACGTGTTTGTTCTGGAGTTTAGACCCACTGAAGCCACTTATCTTCATCCTTATCTAAATGGCAAAGAAAAAGGCTGTGGTTTAGTACACACAGTTCTGTGAAAATGCATCGCCCCCATTACAAAATCTTCCGTTTTTTTCTTTTTTGTGGCACAGATTGATCACGTTTTAGGATCAATTTTGGCCCGATGGCTTCGAGATCAACAAAAACAAAGTATGTTGACACTCTTGACCAGCAAAAAGGATAAATCAACAAAATCACTGCTGTCAGGATCGACCTGTTCGAGACGGAGAATGTGGTTTGTTTATTGTCATAGCAACTCTCACGACAGTTAGATAGGGATACCTACCAAGATGGCTGTCAGCTACAAAGTTCCTGGATGTGATGTTACATGAGGACTATGTATTGCTAAACCTGAGCTTAAATCAACTATAACATTTCCACAAAAAAAATCTTAATATATATTTTAAACTTACTATATCGTGATAGTGTGATAATATGAGAGGTAAAAGGTTGAGCTCCTCTACATCCTCCTATTGCTACGCACCGTACTGTGTCAAAATCAACCAGTGAGAGCCAGGAGGAAGGCCTTAGCGCTGTCAATCAAGCTCCTGTACATGCAGTGAAACTATTTAATGTTTATCTGCTCTCTTTGGTGGGCATGCTAACTAGCATTAACATTCATGGCTGTCTGCATTGTATTGAACTGTAGCTCAGCAGAGAAAAAGGATGAGGATGATTGACAGCGCTAAGACCCGCCTCCTGGTTCTGGTTGGTTGTTTCTGACTGAGCTGTATTTGTTCATAGATTATCTGTCTCATACCAAACTGTCACCACATACTAACAGTTTCAACTAATATGTAAAAAAAATCATTTATATTTGTAAGTAATAGTTACATAAATGTTTTCACCTCTTCCTTTTCAAACAGAAAGCTAATTATTTTTGTTTCACATCGTATTTCGTATTCACATCTCATGTCCCACTGGTTGCTTGTTTTCTTTGTTTTTAAAAACCTGTTTTAAATAAAGAAATAAATACTGCTGCTTTAACGGTAGCATCAGGACAATATGTCACCGGAAAGTCCACCTCCGACTGGTCAAGTCAAAGTTTTGACTTAAACAATTTATCAGAGGATTAATTAGCGACGTAAAAAAAAACCATTTCCAGTTAAAACAAACTGTAGACGTGATTTTATCTCTTTAACTTTCACTTCAGTGAACCCTGCTGTTGTCAGCCCCGTCGCGCATGGACTCTGACTGATTGTAACCTCTGTTGATTAATTTCTTTTACCAGCTGATCTGTTGGAGCACACCGGACTTTTTCAGACTCTTAAAGAGACAGAACATTTAAAAGAATGGAAAACTGAGCAGGTTTTCTTTATTTGAGTCCATTTTCTGGTGATTCGGCTGATTTTATGTGCTGTAATATTGTGAAAACAAAGTTTTAATTTAAAATGTCTTATATTGAAGATGAAGCAGAAAAAGTTTTAGGTTCAGCATGAATCAGATTCTCAACACCAAACATGTTTGATCTTTCGTTACTACTGGAGAGAAAAAAAATTGTAATTTATATTTAAAAGAACAACATCCACACACTTCATAGTTTTAGTTTTCTTGCTTTTTATTTCATGTTTTCCATTAAATATTAAAAGTGAAGAGAAATCTTTCAGTCGTTGCAGTTTTTCAGATTTGAAAACGTTTAAATGTACAAATGGAGTTTTTTCTGCCGCATTGCATTCTGGACATTGTAGTCCAAGTCGATGTAAGAAAAGAAAAGTTTTCTTTTATTCGCCTTAAGTAGATTTTCTACACTTGTTATTTTTGCTTCTTAGGGAAGTTTTGCTTACGTATTTTTTTATTTTTATCTTTATTATAACACTCATACACTTTAAATCATTACTTTGTTTTAGACTTTACACACTAAAACAAAAATATTTTGTTAGAGATTTCCTTAGAGATTTGGACTGATTTGTGTCAAGTTTTTCACGGTTCCTAAAACTTGAAAAGGAAAAGTTTTTTTAAATGCTTGAACTTATTTAGTAATTATGTCATTTATTTTTATGATTTTTCTTTAATTTAGTCTTTATATCAGCATTTGCACAGAAAATTATGTTTCTCCATCTTATGACGTCACCAGTAACGTAGAATTATTACAAAATACTATTTTTGCTCTTATTTGAGTCTTTTTACGTTTATTTGGGTAAAATATTTTGAAATTCCACTTTTACTTAACTAAACTTTTCAGTTTTTTAAACATGTTTGTTTTTTCTTCCATTTCATATACATGCTCTGTTTTGTTGTTCTGTCATATAAAGTCGTAATAAATGAAAATAGAAACCATCGTGACGTGCATTCAGAACCAGCCATTCAGAAAATGTTTGGTTGTTTTTTTCTTCCGGCTTTGCTGGATGCAGGATAAATTTCTGTAAATCTAAACAGGCTGTGATTGTGTTTTCAGCAGGACTGGTTCTGGTTCGGAGAACAAAAGAAGCTTTCGGAACATTTTGACCCTCCCTGTAAATCAGCTGCTGTGCGGACCGAGCTCACGCCCACCACGCTGCGCAGGGTGGGCGTGGTGCGCAGTCCAGAGGTTTTTGCGTCGTTTTGGTAGATTATTGGGGAGTTTTTAGCTCTAAATGTTGTTTTAGTGGCGCAACTTTGAGTTTCCCAGCCTCACACTTGCACTTGTTGCAGCGATCAGTGCACTCTAAAAAGTAGCACTGCATGTTTAATTGAATTAATTTAACATTTTTAGGCGCAGCAGCTTCACCATCTGAAAAAACATGAAAGAACCACTACCTAACTTTACAGTTAGTTAAAATATTAACTATATATTCACTAAATAACTTTTTTATTTTCTTACATACATAGTAGATGTGTAGGAGTGAAAAATTAAATTAAAATAAAGAAGGGGAGGTTCTGTTTTCTTTCAAGATTTTTAGTTCACCTGAAAGCAAGCAGGTTCAAAAATTCAGAAATTTCCAAGATCTTTCTAGAACATTTCTGAGATTAAACTTTTTTTTTTTTTTCCCCAAGCAAATTTGAAACTCGGTAATTTCCCGGATTTTTCTAGAAAATTTGAGATGCGGATTTTTGGCAGAGATTTGTTTTTCTCTTTTTGTGTCTACAGTGGCCCTCATATTCTAGTGCAGTAGTTCTTAACCTGGGTTCGACCGAACCCCAGGGGTTCGATGAGTCGCTCTCATGGGTTCGGCGGAGCCTCTGCCGCGGAGGTAAAGACACACTTGTGTAGTCGTGATGACGCCCCGCTTTGTCACGTGCTGCAGAGGATCACGTTACATTGCTGAGCCAATCAGAGCTGCGGAGGAGCACTGGTTGAAGTAGCTCCACTCTCAGCATGGATTTGAACTTGTGTCTTTAATTACTTCAGCAAAACTCACCATTTTTACCGAATTCTGCAGCTTTCGGTGTACTTCTAAATCTGCTCCTCTGTCGCATCTTTTCGGGGTTCCTGCTGCCTCTAGTGCCGTGGGGGTGATAACACAACTAATATAATTACATTACTAAATCAGAATACCGCAAAGTCTTCATTATTTATTATTAATTTTTCATTCTCTTAAGAATGTAGAGCTAATTAAATGACATAAACAAGACCTTAAAGTCTTGTTTATGTCATTTAAACATAAACAAGACTTTCTCTCGATTGCCAACCTGTTGAAACCGTGGCAAATTTTAAATACCTTGGGTCGTTCCTGGACAGTCAGCTCAAGTTTGCTGAAAACACTGACTATATTTTGAAGAACTGCTCTCAGAGACTCTACCTTTTAAGAAGACTTAGTGATCATGGGGTGACCCAACTAATGTATTGAATTTGGGGGAAAAAAATCATATTTTATTTATCACTACAGAAGGGTTCAGTGAATGCGCATATGAAACTGGTGGGTTCGGTACCTCAAAAAAGGTTTAGAACCACTGTTCTAGTGTAATAAGAACCAGAAATGGCCCGGATTCAGACTAATCTTAAAGAAGTTCTCCTACTTGTGGATAATTTCTGCCCGCCTCTGGTAGTTCAGTTTTGCAACAAGTAGAGAGGAAATCCAGCTGATCTGGTAACTGGATCCTCCCCCGGCCTGAAGGAGGGATCAGTGGGACAGAACCCAGCTGAGCGCCGCCCTCAATCAAACACATGAACTTCGTCGGATTTCAGTTTTCCACAGTTTGAACATTTCCCAGCCGCTCTGCCAGCCCGTCCTGCGGCTCCTCCATCATGTCCGTGTGGCTCACCGCTGCGGCCGGCCTGGCCATCCTGGCCTTCGCATACATCCGGACTTTCTGCCCGTACTTCAGCGATGACTGCGCCTACATGCTGCGGAGCCTCAAGCTGGGCATCAGGCTCATCAAGTACGGAAAGTCCAAACCTTTCTACAGCATCCTGGAATGCTTCTTGGACGCGGTGAAGAGGCAACCCAACAAGATCTTCATCCACTTCGAGGGGCGCGCATTCAGCTACGGAGAGATGGACCTGCAGAGCAACAAGGTGGCCCGGGCTCTGCAGGCTGAAGCCCGGCTGAAGGAGGGCGACGCCGTGGCCCTGTTTCTGCCTAATGAGCCCAGCTTCGTGTGGACCTGGCTCGGTTTGGCCAAGCTGGGCTGCCCGGCGGCTCTGCTGAACTTCAACATCAGGTCCAAGTCTCTGCTGCACTGCTTCTCCTGCTGCGGGGCCAAAGTTCTCATTACCGCTCCAGGTTAGACGATAAAACCCTAAAACAGAGCGGCTCCCATAAATTACTATCNCTTCACATTACAACCACTAACTCTTAAAGATTTCACTGCAATTCTTTGGTAAATATCAACAAAAAGTGGCTATGTAAACTTTTCTCCTGATTTAATATTAGGACCTGAATTAAATTAGATATTTTTTAAGATTTTATTTACAAAGTTCACAAATCTCTGGTTCCACATAAATACCTTTGTCCATGTCTTTGAGTTTTGGTATGATATCAGCTTCCCTTGTACGAAGAAATAAGTCAACCTGTTCACCTCTTAGGCTTCCAAACTCAGTCCAGCTATAACAAAGGAAAGCAAAAGATTTTTTAGAAAACTAGAAGTAGATCATCGTAGCGTCAGTTATAATGCTACAGGGGGGAAAGAAGCAAACCTACCAGATTCGACATGTCCAGAAACCATTAATATTCATTCAGTCTGTCTGCATTATGAGGATAACTGGGAGAAAAAAGAACAGCATTCCATCTTAGCAATCCATACAATGAAATAAGATCACATTTTACTGCCTCAGCTTAAAGATTTGTAAAGAAAAAACTTGCAAAGTATCAAAAGAAGCTTGAAGTCATAAAATTAATTTTTTAAAAACAGGACTACATTTGTAGATTCGATTTCCCATTACATGTGCATTTCAGAGTTTTAAACATTCACTTGGAGGGTTCAACAAAAGGGGATTAAATAAGAATAACAATAAAGCAGTCAAATTTCCTAGCCTTCTATAAGACAATTTTTATTCCACAAAACCGAGCAAACTAAATTTCTGTCATAATTTTGAATATTTCTTGAATATACTGATATTAGGACGGAATGAAAATAGTATAAAAATACAAGTCTTGCGGTTACTTTTGGTATTTTTTTGCAAGCACCGCAAGACTCCACAGTATCACTGCACACCAACGTTAGCTTGAAGCTAACATGTTAAAAAGTCTGCTAACGGTCGGTCTCAATTTTTAAATGAGGTCAGAAAATTACTATTAAATATTACCAAATTTAGCTTGACATGGTCACAACCCCGAAGAAACGACAGGGAAAGTGGTTACCACTGTTCTGGATGCGAATAAAATGATTACTCCTGCTTTTTCCCCCCCTCGGATCCACCGGATCACAGAAAACCACAGGCTACTAACAGCCGTTAACCGCTCCAACCGTTACTTTTAGAATTTCTTAAAGAGACAGCAACCTTTAACTTGGAACGAAAAAAATGCACCAACGTGTAATGGGACATAAAGTGTAAATAACGTTTAAAAGACTGAATAAGGCCATTTTTGCTTTAACTACACAAATAAGAATCATTTTCAATTTAAAGGCAACCCACTATCTCTCTCTGCCATAATAATGTGCTAGCTAGCTTTGACATGAAACCCAGCATAAGATTTCAGAGTACTACCCTGTCACAGGAACAAAAAAAATCCCATAATATTTTGTCCAACTTGTGATTCAGTAAATTTCCCATAAAGCTAACATGATATCAATTTATTAAAACGAACACAAGATATATACATACCAAAGTGGTTATTCCATATGTGGTTTCCATCTCCATAAGGCGAGAAAACCTTCGTCCAATCAGAAAACTTCATTTGGTGGCTGAATCCCATCCAGTTATGGTGTCTTGATGTTGCCACTTGCTTACAGCACTAAACTTTCATAGCAATTTCTAATTATTTATTGTAAATGTTAAAGAATTGCCAGATTTTGTTTTTAGCAAACAAAATTATATAAAAAAATCAAAATTTATCATGCATATTAGTTGTGAAGATGAGTAAATATACAAACCTACTTGTATTTCTATATTATGAGATATAGAAATATAAGTATATAGATGCAGTACACAAATATTTTTGTAGTGCATCATTTATAAAAGCCATTAAATCCTGCCACAATATAGTAATAATTGCGTTTTTTAGATTAAGTAAAAATTGTTAATAAATACTAAAAAAAAAAATTTTAAAAACCATTTTTGAAAAAAATAAATACTGGAAACTGTCATTGAAAGGAATTATACAATCTGATGTCAGCAGAGTAAATTGTGCCTGACAAACACAGATTAACACAGTTTCTGGTTGTAATATGAGGACAAATGAGCAACATTTTAGCAGAAGATTTAATCTCTAAACCTAGTTTTAAATATTTAATCCAGTGGTTCCCAAAGTGTGGGGTGCGCCTGCCATTGCAGGGGGAAGGGGGAACCGAAAGCGATATGGATGGGGGAAAAAACAGTTACACAAAAGTGTTTCACTATAAAGATGGTTTGTAGTGTGTTTTCAAAATAATTCAGATTTTAATCTCAGAATTATAACTTAAAAACTATTTCCAACTTTAATCTAATTTTTTTCACCCCTTGTTGGTCTTAATCCAGATTAAAGGCTGGGCAATGTGACTTAAAAATAAAATCTCCAATTTATTTCAGCTGATTGAGAATTTTAGTAATTTTTTTTCTTGCTTTCTTTTCTGAAAAAGAAATTAAAAATGACAGAAAATATTTCTTGAGTTGAGAATTAGGTTTAGGCTACAACAATTTTGGTTTTTATTAGATGGATATAGTCATGATATTAGCAGAATAAAGATGCAATTTTACCAGAGGAACATCTAAAAATTACAACAACAAAAAATAGAGGGAAAAAAACCGTAATAATTAATTTTTTAAATTCTGTTGGAGTTCCACTAAAATTACTTCTTCATTCTCCTAATATTACAATTTTATTCTGTATTATTTCAAAAGAAAACAAAAATTAGATTAATCGATATAATCGATTGATTGCCCAGCCATAGCCAAACTTTTCAGTTTTACTTGTTAAAGCTGTTAAAATGAGCATCATTTATTTGTTATTACCGTCTTTTATTTTGCTCAGGTGAAACTGGGCTTTTGGTTGGAGAAATAACTCGGCGGTCTCCATTTGTCGGCTACGCCGGCAACAAGCAGCAGACAGAGAAGAAGAGACTTTATGACGTCATGAAAAAAGGCGATCTGTACTTCAACACCGGCGACCTGCTTCGGTTCGACCACGAAAAGTTTATTTATTTTCAGGACCGAGTGGGCGACACGTTCAGGTGAGTGGAGGCTCCCAGGTTATCTATCCGAGACGAACGGAGACGCTGCCATCATCTTTTTATTGTTTCTGTTCCAGGTGGAAAGGTGAAAACGTCGCCACGTCAGAGGTGGCAGACATCCTCACTTTGGCTGCCTGCGTCTTAGAAGCAAATGTTTATGGCGTTAAAGTGGAAGGTATAAAAATACTTTACTACGCCAAACGGGACTTATGAAAAGTTTGCATGTTGAACATTTTTGTACTTCCATTTGTGTCTCTACCGCTTCTAAAAACGACATACACTGTAAAAACACTTCTTACCAAGTGATTTTTGTCTAGTTTGTAGTGAAAATATCTTAGACTTGAAAAAGTACTACCGTAGTTTTACTGGCAGATTATTTCACATATAACACGTGAAAAATGTCTTTTTAATAAAATAATTTTCCAGTGTAACTAGTACATTTTTTTAAATCAATATTCAGCTATATCTTGCTGAAAAGTTACTTTGAAGTTAGTTTTGTCTCATTTCAAGCATATTAATATATTCTCAGAAGAAACCAGAACAAAATCATTGGTAAGATTTTGTTTTTTTTGCAGTGAAAGTATTTCAAAAAACAGCCCAGCTGTTTTTTGGCAATAAGTTGATGTTTTCTTGAGTCATACTGCGCCGTTACCTAGCAACCCCAGCCCGTTACCTAGCAACCAAAGCTGAGCTCCAGCTGGTTTTACCACTATATGTGCTGCACAATGGCTGCTGGAATGTTGTTTCACAAACCACTTGTTGGATTCTTTGGTTGTGCAGGAGGCTCCAGTTCTGCTTTTCAAAGATGTACAGTTGTATAGTTGCACATCAGTTTGCAGTCATTTTCACACAAGCTTGAGTTGGGAGGCGTGTCCAGCACCAGTTTATTTAGATTTAAAGTAACTAGAGGCCCTATCTAAGAATGACTGTGAACAAAAATGTAACGAACATGCTTTGTGTAGGCCATACACCGAGGAAGATTAACGGGTCACTACTGGCTTGAAATGGTTTCCTCTCCCCTGCTTGTTCCTAACCATCAGGTCACGAGGGTCGGATCGGCATGGCGGCCGTCACTTTGAAAGAAGGAGAAACCTTCGACTCCGCAGACGTCTACAAGCAAGTCGTCTCCTACCTGCCGGCCTACGCAAGACCCAGGTTCCTACGGGTTCAGGTAAAAATGAAAAACCTGAAGCGGGTCAGCCGCTTTACTCGTATCACTCAGCCGCATGGCAACTGCATCTAATGGTATATTTGAATTTACTGATATTTATTGATATCCTTGTGGAACAAATAGTGGAGAAAATGGCAAATGTAACACTTCCAATCATACTGTCAATTTTTTAAAGTAAATAATATGATGGAATATTAGGGGCAGTGGGAAAAAAAGTAAAATTATGAGAATAGTCATATTACTTTATTGCATTATTTCCACTTTTTTCTTGTAATATTATGACTTTGTTGTACTTTTATGACTTCTCATAAGTTTATTTTTTTATTTTTGAGTTCAAAATTCTGAGAATACATTTTTAAAAATTCAGAAACGAAGTCAATTTTGAATTTAAGCAGGAATTTGACTTTTTTCTTAGAACTTTGACTAGTCTCACAATTGTGACTTTTTTCTTAGAATTTTTAATTTAATCTCAGAATTTTAAGAAAAATGTCAAAATTCTGAGATTAAATTGAAAATTCTAAGAAAAAAAGTCAGAAGTTTGAATTTAACCTAAAGATTTTTACTTTTTAGAATTCTGACTGATCTCAGAATTATGACTTTTTCTTAGAATTTTTAACTTAAACTCAGAATTTTAAGGAAAAAAATCAGATTGAAAATTCTAAGAAAGAAAATAAAAATTCTAAGAAAAAAAATGCTAGAATTCTGATATTAAAGTCATAAATCTGAGAATAAAGTCAGAGTTCTTATGTTTTTCTAGTTGCTCTAATCCTCTTTCGTAATTACGGGAACATTTTGAGATCAAAAAATAATTATTTGACCTCGGCTGAATTTATACTGGTTTATTTACAAATAAGTGACTTCTTCTTTAGTTTGGCAGCTCAACTTCAGTGGACGTTAACACTTTTTCCTCCCTAGATCCTGATTTGATTCTGTCTCTTCACACTAAAATGAAGTTACTTCTACTTATTTTTGGCATGAATGGAACCCTTCAGCTTCTTCCAGATCCAGCCGTTCGATGAAGTTGTTGCTCTTTCGGAGTTTGGCTAAGTTTGTCCTGTTTTGGCAGCCGTCTCTGGAGATGACGGGGACGTTCAAGATGAAGAAGGTGAAGCTGGTGGAGGACGGATTCAACCCTGCGCTCATCAGCGACCCGCTTTACTTCCTGGACCCGGACCAGAAGACGTACGTCCCTCTGACGGAGGAGATCCACGGCGCCATCGCTGCAGGGAAAATGAAGCTCTAACAGAAACT
>NW_006800381.1:385353-386414 GCF_000485575.1 Poecilia formosa | reverse complement strand
AGAGCGGCTCCCATAAATTACTATCTCAATTACTCAACGAACAAAGTCCTAAAATTAGACACTGGTAGTTCAAGTTTTCAAGTTGCGCAACAACTCTAGTTGTTTCATTTAACGCATTTACTTGAGGCGCATTATTGTAGCACGGAACACATTGTGCCTTTTGAAAACAAACAAGCGTTTATTTAGCATCTTGGTTAAATATGAGCGTGATTTGGGTTTAAAACATTAAAGCTGCAAGCCAAACTTTTATATAAATTAATTCCCTATATATCATATATATCTATATATATACATATATCACATTTAGAATGTATTAGTGCCAGTTTTTATGTTTTATGTTATAAATAATTTAGTTTAAATAAGATCTTCTGTCCCCCAAAGAGCTTCCACCTGCACGTGTCATTGCTGACATCACAAAAGGCATATCAGTTATTTGGTGTTTATTTACGAGAAAAAGTTAGGTTTTTCTTGTTTTATTTTTTTATGTGCATGTTTTTAATAACATCACACATCTGATATTTACTGGTATAAGTCAGAAAATGGATTTCAGAGAAATTTGGCAACAGTACAATTAAATATCAATCGATCAGAGCAAGGTCTGGATTTGGCCAATATTTCCTTAAATTTTATTGCTCATTTAAAGCAATGAAAACTAGAAACTCGCAGAATCAAAAACTGTCATCTGATAGTTTGGGTTTTCTGGATGCAGCATGTGCCTTTAAGTTGAGAAGAAACCATAGAAGTTGGAAATATTCTTCAGCATGTATAATTGGAGAATTTAATAATTTTCTGCTAGTCAAAACTTTTCCTTTTGGAAAAGCTGCTGCATTTTTATTTTCATTTCATACGTGTTCAGTTCAATTAAGTTTTATATAGATAGCACTAATTCACAACAAATGTCCCAAGGAGGGAAAAAATAATTATTAAAAAAAAAATCTTGATCTGCTGGTTTGACGTGAAAGAAAAAGTTAGTGTTTCTAAATGAAACTCCCCCAGGCAGATGGT
The DNA here is from genome assembly GCF_000485575.1 of Poecilia formosa. NCBI lineage: Eukaryota > Metazoa > Chordata > Actinopteri > Cyprinodontiformes > Poeciliidae > Poecilia > Poecilia formosa. Next base: position 385,409 of record NW_006800381.1, on the reverse strand, counting down.
GAAGTGGATCCGGGCCGACTGGAATTACGAGATTTCATTTCCAGAAATATTTTGCA
>NW_006800381.1:376379-385343 GCF_000485575.1 Poecilia formosa | reverse complement strand
GGATTCATCTGTATGAAAAGTTGCTGATTAAATATTCCCGCTTGGTTTTTTAATCAGCAACTTTTCATACAGATGAATCCAGAAGTTTACATACACCTTTTATTCTCACTGAAGTTAAATGAGACCAAAATGATCAGAATTAACAAAATTCATTCATTCATCCTTCTTTCCATTTATTCAGCCTTATTTCCTTCTTTCCCTAATACGTCGTATTCTAGTCCAAATATCTTAGGACAGTTGAAATGCGAAGAAACAAAAATGACCGAGGTTCAGACTAATCATAAAACATTCTCCATTTCTTTGTGATTTTACATCAAAATGAACAAACCAGATGTTTTTTTTTGTTTTTTTGTTTTTAATTTATTCATTTCATTCAATACAAAGAAAAAAGGAAAAAAAAAACATCCTAACAGTTTTTAATATACAAAATTAAAAAAAAATATATATATATACCTCCATACATACATACATACCTACATATCCATGTGTATACATTTCACAAATATACACACTTACAAACATACTACATATGTATTTGAAAAAAATGAAATGAAAGGTAGCAGAAAGAAGAAAATAATCTTATAGTATCTGCCCCTTTTTCTCAACTCTGAATCAAAACAAAAAAAAAATTGGATTTGTCTTATGCGACAAAAAAAGAAAACAAAGGAAGAACAAAAGAAACAAGGTCAGTCATCAATCTCAACTGAACGATACTATACTCTGACTTTATACTATTTCATACTTCTTCAAAAAACCAATCTTTAACATTCTTTTAAACATGTGTAGTGATTTAACATTTTTAACATTGTTTTGTAGGTCGTTCCACAGTTTGACTCCTTGAAGTACATCGTTCTTTCCAACAAGTTCTGAATTTGGGTTTCTTAAAAATCTGTGTCCCCTTAAGGTTATAACTACTCTCTCTCTTTTCAAAATTTTTTTGGATGTTTAAGGGTAATGTTTTTAGGTGTGCCTTATACATAACCAACAAGATATTATAATCAACTAAATCATAGAATTTCAATAACCTCAAATTACAAAATAATGTATTTGTTGGATATTTGCCATGTTTTCGAGCAATAATTCTTATTGCCCTTTTTTGCAAAACAAAAACTGATTTTGTGCTAGTATAACATGCCTTTCCCCATACCTCAACACAATAAACCAAGTGTGGAACAATTAGTGCATTATACAACATAAACAGTGCATGATCATTCAGAAAGTCCCGTACTTTATAAAGCACTGCAATTGATTTAGCTAATTTTGTTCTTAAATAATTCAAATGGGATTTCCATGATAATCTCTCGTCAATTATCACGCCCAAAAATTTCAGCTCACTAACTCTACAAATCTCTACACCATAAACTTTAAATGGAGTGTATACAGTTCTTTGTCTCCTTGTAAATGTTCTGGTGAAGGTTTTTATATATCTTCAGCCACAATTGCAATAAATAAGTTTGGAGAATTTGACATGAGGCTTTCAAAACGAAACTCTTCTGGTTCTGTTTTCTGGTGGATTGCATAAAGCCAGCAGAATAATAAAGAAGGTCTATACATTAGTGAGGTTGTATCTCACTGATGAGATGGTGCATAACACCAACATATATGCTCTGCAGAAAGGGAAAGAAAATCTGGCAGTGACAAGCGAAGAAATGCACATTTTTCTAGGGATCAACATGGTCATGGGGTACATTTGGTATCCTTGGACACGGATGTACTGGTCCAGTGAGGATGGCCTTCGCCTTGGAATAATTGCAGATGTTATGTCTGTAAACAACAGATATGAGCAAATTCTGAGTTATCTGCACTTTGTGGATACCAGCCAGCAAACACAGACAGGCTCTTGGCACCGGTGCCAAGAAAAACTTCAGACAACATTCCCGGCGGCAGCAAACCCTGAACAATTCCAATCAATTGATAAGCAAATCAACTGAAAGGCCAACTGTCAATAAAGCAATACATACCAAAAAATCCCAAACCCTGGGGAGTGAAAGTATGGATCAAGGCAGGGTCCTCAGGTTATATGTACAAATTTGAAGTGTACCAGGGCTCAGCAGTTGGGTGTCAGAGCAGTGGTGTTGATATAAAGCACAAAAACCACAAGGTGTTTTTTTGACAACTTCTTCTGCAGCATTCCACTCCTTGAGACCTTGAAAGACCTTGGCATCTACGGCACAGGTACATGCATATCAGCATTTGCACAGAGAACTATGCTTCTCCACCTAATGACGTCACCAGTAAAGTAGATTTATTACAAAATACTTTGTTTCTCTTATTTGAGTCATTTGGACACTTTTTACTTTTATTTGGATAAAATATTTCGAAGTAGTTCCAGTCTTACTTAACTAAGCTTTTCAGTATTTTTAAACATTTATTTTTTTTCTTCCATTTCATATACATGCTCTGTTTTGTTGTTGTTCTGTCATATAAAGTCGTAATAAATGAAAATAGAAACCATCGCGACGTGCATTCAGAACCAGCCATTCAGAAAATGTTTGGTTGTTTTTTTTTGTTTGTTTGTTTGTTTTTTTTTCTTTCTTCCGGCTTTGCTGGATGCATTTTGAAAAAACAGGATTAATAAAAAAAATGTAAAAAAATCTAAACAGGCTGTGATTGTGTTTTCAGCAGGACTGGTTCTGGTTCGGAGAACAGAAGAAGCTTTCGAAACGTTTTGACCCTCCCTGTAAATCAGCTGCTGTGCGGACCGAGCTCACGCCCACCACGCTGCGCGTTTCTAATGAGGGTTGCCATGTGCGCAGTCCAGAGGTTTTTGCGACTTTTTGGTAGATTATTGGGGAGTTTTTACCCCTGCATGTCGTCTTAGTGGCGCAACTTTGAGTTTCCCAGCTTCACACTTATACTTGTTGCAGCGATCAGTGCACTCTAAAAAGTAGCACTGCATGTTTAATTGAATTAATTTAACATTTTTATATTTTGGGGCGCAGCAGCTTCATCATATGAAATGAAAGAACCACTACCTAACTTTTTACAATTAGTTAAAATATTAACTATATATTCACTAAATAACTTATTTATTTTCTTACATACATAGTAGATGTGTAGGAGTAAAAAATTATATTAAAATAAAGAAGGGGAGGCTCTGTTTTCTTTCAAGATTTTTAGTTCACTGAAAGCAAGCAGGTTCAAAAAGTCAAAAATTAAAAAATTCAAGATCTTTCTAGAACATTTCTGAGGTTAAACTTTTTTTTTTTTTCAAGCAAATTTGAAACTCAGGAATTTCCCGGATTTTTGGCAGAGATTTGTTTTTCTCTTTTTGTGTCTACAGTTGCCCTCATATTCTAGTGTAATAAGAAGAACCAGAAATGGCCCGGATTCAGACTAATCTTAAAGAAGTTCTCCTACTTGTGGATAATGTCTGCCCGCCTCTGGTAGTTCAGTTTTGCAACAAGTAGAGAGGAAATCCAGCCGATCTGGCAACTGGATCCTCCCCCGGCCTGAAGGAGGGATCAGCGGGACAGAACCCAGCTGAGCGCCGCCCTCAATCAAACACATGAACTTCGTCGGATTTCAGTTTTCCACAGTTTGAACATTTCCCAGCCGCTCTGCCAGCCCGTCCTGCGGCTCCTCCATCATGTCCGTGTGGCTCACCGCTGCGGCCGGCCTGGCCATCCTGGCCTTCGCATACATCCGGACTTTCTGCCCGTACTTCAGCGATGACTGCGCCTACATGCTGCGGAGCCTCAAGCTGGGCATCAGGCTCACCAAGTACGCAAAGTCCAAACCTTTCTACAGCATCCTGGAATGCTTCTTGGACGCGGTGAAGAGGCAACCCAACAAGATCTTCATCCACTTCGAGGGGCGCGCATTCAGCTACGGAGAGATGGACCTGCAGAGCAACAAGGTGGCCCGGGCTCTGCAGGCTGAAGCCCGGCTGAAGGAGGGCGACGCCGTGGCCCTGTTTCTGCCTAACGAGCCCAGCTTCGTGTGGACCTGGCTCGGTTTGGCCAAGCTGGGCTGCCCGGCGGCTCTGCTGAACTTCAACATCAGGTCCAAGTCTCTGCTGCACTGCTTCTCCTGCTGCGGGGCCAAAGTTCTCATTACCGCTCCAGGTTAGACGATAAAACCCTAAAACAGAGCGGCTCCCATAAATTACTATCTCAATTACTCAACGACCAAAGTCCTAAAATTTGACACTGGTAGTTCAAGTTTTCAAGTTGCGCAACAAGTGACTCTAGTTGATTCATTTTAACGCATTATTTACTTCAGGGGCGTTGTTTTAGCAAGGGACACATTGTGGCTTTTAAAGACAAACAAGCGTTTATTTAGCATCTTATGCTAAATATTTGATTTGTTTTAAACCCAAATCAAATATGAGCGTGATTTGGGTTTAAAACATTAAAGCTGGAAGCCAAACAAACAAATCATTCCCTCACTTTGAATATTATCATATCACATCTAGAATGCATTTTTATGTTTTATGTTATCAATCATTTAGTTTAAATAAGATCTTCTGTCCCCCAAAGAGCTTCCACTGCACCTATCATTGCTGACACATTAGGCGTAACTTCCTGAAGGACTGGTGTGGACATGTCCCCACCAATAATTCCTGCCCCTTTTTGTTCTTTATGTTCCTTCATCTATGTAACTCGGCAGCAGCTGCGTTGTATTCAAAGCATTAACAGCCAGGTAATGCTTTTTAAAATTCCTTTGTAAAACGTAAATGTTAAATCCGCTCAGCGATCTTGTGGACATCACGTGACTTACTGTGCGCCACATGCGCTGTTGCTTTAGTCAGGAATATCGGTGGTCGGGGAAATGACACAATCAAGCAAATAATCTACGAAGGGGACGCAAAGTTTTGATATCAATTGTCAATACTACGACAGCAAGATAACAAGGTACAAATGGATCACATTTCACAGGTCAGTAGAAAGTTTTAATTAAAAAATATACACAAAGAAAGTGGAGAGGTTAGTTATGCTAGCTTAACTTTTATCACCTTACCATGAACTCTTGCTGCGCAGTTCGGAGTATTTCGGCGCAGTTCGGAGTATTTCGGTTCAATTAACACAAAAATAAGGCGACCCACATACATTTTCTGACAGATAATCAGGAGTGCAGGTGTTTAAATCAACCACCGCTCGTGTTCAGGCGATCACGTCCTAATGATCGCAAAATGAAAACATAAATCTTCAACGGACAGATGGTTTACACAGATGTTACATCTTCTGTTTGTGAAATGTTTAATAACATTTTGATTGTTACATAATCTCATGTTGTTTATGTTTTTGGCACTTGATAAATTCAGACAACAAAATACAACTATGATTCTTCACAAAAAAATATTACTGAATCAATGCTTGCCTACAGTTGAAAACTGTAGGCAAGCATTGAGCAAATATACAGACTTATTCCATTAATTAGAATATGACTGAAAAGTTCCTTTGTCAGTATTTCCATCACCAAGTGACAGACATGGTATAGATTAATTAGATCCATTTTAAGATATTTATATTTCGTAGTATGTTTAATACCTGCTAAAAGGTTATTTTCGAAAGGTACTACTATTAATCTGACATGCCTGATCAGGACGTATATTTTAGTTTATTGAATAAGACTGTCTGCATTCACATGTGAGTTTTGACATTATTCTTAGCACTAAAAAAGAAAAATTCTGACCCAGCTCTGCCCTCTGGCTCGGTGGGTCAGTCTGAATCCGGTCTGTGTCTGCAGAGCTGCTGGATGCGGTGGAGGAAATTCTGCCGGCGCTCAGGGATCAGGGCATCCAGGTGTTCCTCCTGTCGGATCGCTGCAGCGTTGAAGGCATCACCGCTTTGTCTGACAAGATCGCCGAAGCCTCCGACCGGCCGCTGCCTCCGGAGCTGCGGGCCAACATCCACATCCGCAGCACTGCGCTCTACATCTACACGTCCGGCACCACCGGTACGCCCGCCGCCATATTACATTCTCTGTTTGTAAACACAGGGGATGCGCGCGCAACTTGACAACAGAAAGAATTCGGTTGGCTGTTAAACGCTCGCTGGTTGCTATGGTTACCCGCGAATTTATACAATTTAAACCGAGCAGTTGAAGGTGGGCCAGCGCAGATAGAAATATAATCCAAAAGACAGTACATTTCCGCCATAAAAATGTGAAACTTTGAGATTAATCTCAGATATTTTCTAGAAGAAACAGGGACACATTGAATTTGAAAAGTTGAAAATTTGCTACAAAAAAAACCTCTAAAAATTTGAGATTAATCTCCAAAATGTTCTATAAAACTCAGAAATTTCTAAGTTTCGAAAGTCAAAATTTGTGAACATTTTTGACTTTTAGAAATTTCCATGTTTTTTCCAGAAAATGTTTGCAATTAATCTCAAATTTAAAAAAAAAATTTCCAAGTAAATTTTCAACTTTTCAAACTCAGAAATTTCTTCTTTTTTTTCCGATAATATTTCTGGGATTAATCTAAAATTTTTCCGAGTTTCTTCAAGCAAATTTTGGATTTTTAGAGCTCAGAAATTTCCTTTTTTTTTTTTCTAGAAAATTTTTGAGATTGATCACAAATTTCTGAGTAAATAAAAAAACATTAGAACTCAGATATTTTCCTGTTTTTTTCTAGAGAATTCTTTAGATTAATCTAAAAATTTCAAATTTTCTTCAAGCAAATTTTGGACTTTTGGCGGAAACTTACTCTTCCTTGTCAACGCCATCATACCAGTCCGTGAGGAACTGCTGGGCCTCTTTTTCTCCCCTGACTACATCACTTCCTGTTCAGATGGAAACCTTTCGCTCTTTAGCTGCTAAATTCTCCGTTATGTTCACCAGCCGGCCGCTCGCTTCACCTGCTTGTTTCAATGAGCAGGTATTGCGTCGGTGCGTGAATGAAAGCAGCTGCATACCTGGAAACGTGAAAGCAGTGAGCATGGAATAAAACACTGACTTTACAGATAATTAAACCTGAGCAGAGAAATTGAACCCCGGCGTTATTCTGCATCTGTAAGCATCAAGCTGTAGCTTCATGGTCTGAGGGGATATTTTGATGTTTTCCTCTGGCTGGTAAAGGTTTGCCTAAAGCAGCTGTTATCACCCATGAGAGGGTGTGGGCCGCGTCCTTCGTCCAGGCATCGGGTGGAACCACAGCAGACGACATTTTCTACATCAACCTGCCTCTGTACCACAGCGCCGGCTTCCTCATCGGGNTCTAAATGAAACTCCCAGAGGCAGATGGTGAAGTGGATCCGGGCCGACTGGAATTACGAGATTTCATTTCCAGAAATATTTTGCAGTGAAGTTTGAGACAACCTGTATAAATTAAGGGGTTGTTTAATGCTTTCAGTAAAGATGAGATTTAAAGTCCCAAAGATATTTGCTTCATAACTGCTGGCCTCACCTGGTACTCTATGAAAATTACCTCCAGTTTAATTCTAGAAAAAAATCCCATCAGCAGCCAGAAAGAGAGAAACTGTTCAAGTAAAGTCATGCAACATTAACTTACAGATGTTAGCAGTTAGCACGTTCTTAATCATTGTTAGCTGTTCCAAATGTTAACCACATCTTAGCGTAATTGTCTGTTAGCAAGCTGTCAACACATGTTAGCTTACAGATGTTAGCTTCTGCTATGAACCAATTCAATTTAAAAAAAATACTTTATGCAAAAAGGAAATGAACTCTTGTTACTCATAAAAGTATCTTCAAAGAGTCATTGCAGATTGTGATGCTGTGGGGAGGAAGGATCTCCAGTAGCAGTCAGACTTGCAACAAATCTGACTGAAGATGGTTGTATAATAATCTGATCACTGTCATGACAGGCTAACGGCAAATATAATTTTCCACAGCTAAATGTCCTGATGAAAGCATCAGTTGTTAGTAAGCACTGCTAATCCACCTCATGAAAATATCTATTTATGGTCAGGAAGCAGAACAGATCACATGTTGGAAGAGATCAATCCATGAAGCCTCCTTTTCAGCTCCACTGAGATTTGGGGTCATAGTTCAGGTTTTATTTGAGGTTTTGAGCTAATCAGCTGCTTGTTGCCATGGTTACAAATCAAAGCAACTCTCTGAAAGTAAAAAGTAGGAGCAAAAATCCAAACCAAAAAACTACAAAAACCCCTGACAAAATTATGAAAAATGTCTTCAAATAAAACAAAAACAAATCATAACATAGAACTACTCCAACATGCTGCCGCAATTCTCTAATATGGCCTTTATTCAGATTTGTACCACTAAAAGGTTTTCTGGTAAAAAAAAAAATGTAGTTTTAAAATGTAGTTTTTCAATCAACAACTGCATTAAAATTTACATTTAGAGGATGTGATTAATTGCGCCTGCATTGGAGATAAGAAAGTGTCTCAAAATATTAAAGAGAACAGGTTTGTTAACCACATCATTTCTGTTACAAAGATGAAACGCTCCCTCGCAAGCCAAAACAAATCTTACCAGCTTTGTTTACACACCGTTGGATTCTGAGTATTTTTATCTGTTCTCCTGTGAGCTGTCATGGCCGACTCAGTTTCATGTTCTTCATCGGAAATTCACCCATTTCAGCTGAACTTCCAGAACCTCAGAGTTGGGAATAACTACTTACATCTACTCAGCTACTTGAGTAACCTTTTGGAAAATACATGCATTTCTCAGTTCCAAAAGTAAAACATTTGCTTGCAAAAAAAAAAATATCAATTTTTTTTAGTTTAGTCTCAGAAATATACTGTGAAACTCATGGACATTTCCATACTCCAAAAGTCAAAGATTTGTTTGAGAAAACTCAGAAATTTAGACATTAATCCCATTTTTGTGTGTGAAGAAACAAGGAAATTTCTGCGTTTCAAAGGTTGAAAATTTCCTTGAGATAATTTTCAACTTTTAATCTCAACTGTGAAGATTAATCCCAAAAATCTACCCAGTGTAAGTAAATTCACTGAATGAAGAACAAGTTTGTTTTAACCAAAAAAAATCACCAGACACACACACACACCTGCTGTTTTATTTATACGCTTTATATTG